>NW_009259691.1:454934-458984 GCF_000687185.1 Egretta garzetta | reverse complement strand
ATAAACATTCCATTGCATATTAAAAAAAAAAAATCACAATGTATTCTCAAAGTCTAATTTTCTTCAAGAAAAAATAATTTCAAAAATAATTTCCCTAACTATTGGCCTACATGGAATAATTTTTATTTGAATTTGCATGTGGGAAGAAGATCATAAATGGACACTTGTAGTCAAATTCCTGAACCTCTGGAACTGAACTTACAATTCTGGAAGCCCCCACTGTTCAGTTTGGGGGTCCAATTTTGCTTTTGTTTGGAAAGTCACTTGAACAGTCACCGGGCACCATTGGAAAAAGCCTGGCTTCAACTTCTTTATACTTTCTTTCCAGGTATTTATATACATTGATAAGATCCCCTCTGAGCCTTCTCTTCTCTAGGCTAAATGGTCCCAGCTCTCTCAGCCTTTCCTCAGGAGAGATGGTCCAGTTCCTTAATCATCTTTGTGGCCCTTCATTGGACTCTCTAGTAGCACCATCTCTCTTTTGTACTGAGAAGCCCAGTACTGGACACAGTACTCCAGGTGTGGCCCCACCAGGGCTGAGTAGAGGGGAAGGATTCCTACGATAGACTTGCCTTGGGACGCAAGAACAAAGAGTGGTTTCCCAGGACTATCCCTAATAATCCAGAATGTATGTACCTTCCTGTAGGTTTCCTAAGTATTATACAAGGAACATTTTGAGGTGTTTCTATGCATGACCCATTTCACATTTGAGGCATAACTGTAAGATGGATTTTACTCCTGTTTTCCTCCAGTAAAGTTATTAGAGAATCCAAGGGGGGATGACTGGCCTTCTTCAAAGGCCATGATTGTTGAAATAATTTAGGAGATTACATTTCTGTACATAAAGAAACAAGAGAGTTCTCTTCTAGAAAGAAAGATCTGCACTGCATAGAATTCAAGGGCATGCAAAGAATTCCTCACCAGAACATGCTGAAACTTATTTTTCCTCTATCATATTAGTAATTCAAAAGATGGAAGATGTTGCACATGTAAGGGATAATTAAGAAAATTCTCCTCATGCGGGAACTGTGGTATTCATTCAGTTACATTCCCTGGAATCCAAAATACACAACTAAACGTGAATTTCCTTCTACATTCTTGAGAAACCTTCTGTTTGGCTCTTTTTCTGAGAAAAGATACTCTCTTCTTTCATAAGGTTTTCTCGTGACATGGATCTAATGAAAAGGGACCAAAGAGAGGCAGAATGATACAACGAGGTGGTAGAATACACAGCATCTTTACAGGGAAAGTCCAACAGCTAGTCATCCAAAGCCATAACACTGCACAGTGAACCAAAAGAGAGGATGAGGAAAAGACCAGAGTCATTCAAAACTAGAATGTGACTAATCACTGCACTGCTAGAATTTCTCTTGGCAAACCAGAGCTGACAGCCACACAGAGGAAACCTGGACCTGCCTTCTGGAGAGCATTATCTAGTAGCAGTCTTAGAAAGCAGCTGAGAATCCAACAATTTCTTAGATGCTGATGGTTAGACTAATGTTGAGGGTGCAACAACAGGTAGAAAAATCTCCTTCAAACAGAGTTGGTGGACACCACTACGACCAGGGAGTAGACATGACTTCAGTGATTTTGATTTTCACTAGAACCTCAGAGATGTTGACCCTAGAAAGAAACGGTTTATTTTGCCTTGGTATACAGGAGCAAGATCACAGAATCTCAGACAGGACAATCTCTTGTAGATTGAGCCAAATTCTGAAATATAAAAAGATGGCAGTCTTTAATAAAGCACCCAGATAGACCACAGCTCAGAGCGGCCAGAGTTTTGGCTGCTCCTTTTGTTCCTTGTGAAACAAAGTCCAAGATGATTCCTACAGAGTTCACAGCAACAAATAAAGAAAACTGTCTTAACAAAAGCTGTAATTTAGACAAGCAAACTATTCTGCTGAAAACAGCCAAACTCTGTCTCTGTCAGAATACAGAGAAATGCTTTGTCATTTTTTCTACCTGTCTTGCATATACCTGTTTTCTGTAAGCATGCAACTTACCTCTCTACAGGCTGGGATATAAAGGGGCACAAAGGGGGAAAGAACCAGATGTTTTTAACCAAACTGAAGGCAGTACCAATTTCTTCCTCCTTTGTAGCAGGGGACCTGTTAGTTTCTGGTACTAAAACTCCTAATAGTAAAGAATCCTAATGTTTTCTGAATAATTTTCTAAGTTATGTCTGCCCTAAAACCAGAACTCTGCATGAGTCCTAGGGCAGACAGTGCATCATTTCTTCCCCCCAACTTAGTTTGAGTCAAGGAAAAATACATGGATTTCAAGACAAGTAGGGAATTGAAGTTATTAGGCACAGCCTATGGTTGCTCTGCAGCAGAGCTAGAGATGGCATTATCAGCAGAAATTCAAGTGTTTTTTTCTAGCATAAGATGAGCCAGCTGCTACCTTTAGCAACAAAACCTAAACGTATCACAGCCATCTTGATAATAAAGTACTCACAGTTTACTGGTGATAAAGTTCTAGGAAGAATATACAACAGCACTATTATTTGCCAGCTAAATTACATGATGGATATTAAAAAATAGGAGAGGGATAACAACTCTTCCTGATTTGTCTCCCTTTAACAGAGAAACATAGTTGCTCTTCTTTCTTTGACCTGTATGGTTGTGCAGTTGTTTTCTGCCAGCATAGAGATAATGGTGCACAAGGACAGACTTATGAGCATTGAAGTCTGAACTGAAGAGCAGATGTCATGGAAAGCAAAACATGCATTTTTGCCAAGTCTACTAAAGATCTCAAAAGGATGCACTGGTTTGATCTTAGGTTGTGCTTTTGCTTTTCAATAGCATCATCAATGCCAGGTGAAAAGTTAATTCCCAGTTAAATTCCAGTACTCTGAAGCGCACAAAAAACAGTCACAGGGCTAGCATTAAAAAAAAAAAAAAAAAAAAAAAGAAGAAAAAAAGGAGAAAATGCATCAAAAAGAAAAATTATTCTAGAAGTCTCCTTGGAGCGTGTCAGCACAGAGAATAGTCCTGGTTACATCAAAGGCTTTTTCCAGCAGACAGCCATTTAAGAAGGTGGATGAGTTCAGGGTTTCCCATTTTCTCACCTTCCATCAGAGAAAGTAAAGCACATAAACACACTTTAGCTAATCCAGACAAATAAGGAGCCTCAACATGAGCATCAGTTTCCAGTATGACAAGTTAATACTCAGAAGGGGCATCTTCTGAAATCTTTATACAGATCAGATTAAATATGATCCCCCTAAGATCTCCCCCTCAGACAAGGGAAGGACAGCCTACATTAAATTACCCACGCTCCTCTAAACCATTAAAATTATGGAGAGACAACAAAGGAAAGATCCAACCCAAAGACATTGTTTCTTCCTCCTCTACCATAAAGCAAACCACTCTACACCTCACGAGCTAGTTTGATGATTTATGAAATCTTACAGAACACACACTTTAAATCAGGAGTAATTCACATATTCATTCAAAATTAGTATCTCCTACGTAGACACAGCCCAGGCTGAATAGAGAATCTTATCTTCTGCAAACACAGCGGACATACAGGTTACGCTGCTGTCAATGAATAGCACTATCAAAGCAAGTCACCTGAGATTTCATGTACAAGATTTTCCTCTTTATTGACTCCTAAAAACACAAGAATAAACCTCACTTATCGGCAGTCCCAAAAGATGCAAATTTCCAAAGCATTTCTGCATCTAAGTGACATGTTCCACAAATGTCCACACACACACACGCACAGAGGACCTCAACAATAAAAATGTGCAGATGCATAAGAAATGGGAGATGAATAAGATGGAAAACATGATACTCTCAGTCTTCCAGAATAGTGGGTTGATTTCTGGAAAGTAATTTTCAGAAGAGACAAATCCCAAAAAATATAAAACAAAAGCTCACCAGAAAGCAAGAGAAGTCCTCTTTGGAGACGGATTGGAGCTGAATGATGGAGATTGTTCAATTCAAAAACCAGACTAATAAAAGAGGCCCAAACAATCCTAATTACCTTCTTCTATTTTCTATTCCAAAAGACTGTTTGATAGAACTTAGGGTCAAAACACTA
>NW_009259691.1:449409-450706 GCF_000687185.1 Egretta garzetta | reverse complement strand
GGGGGGGAGGGGGGGAAGGGGTGCATGTGGACACTGTGATTAAAATTGAGATTAGACATCTATACTGGAAATAAATTATGTTAAAACACCTAATCATATCAAAAATCTTACAGCAGGTTAATAGGTTTTTGTTTAATAAAAGGAGGTAAAACTTCAGAGCAGAAGACAAACTAACTGCTAGCGCTAGAAAGAAATTTTCCAAAGGAAAATATCCTCTAGCTGTCCATTAACCTAATAGTTTTTCCTGTGATTAAAGATAAAGAACTGGTCTCTGACTTAAGAATTGCAACTCCTCTCTTCCTGACTGATGCTTAAAATTAGAATGTCATCCAAAGCACGCTAACGATATAAAAGTTCTCATAATGAAGAGTACTAATAATATCACCATGTAGCATGCAATATATACTGCTTAGTCTTTGTAGCTATGGAGCCGTGCTCATGGAAGTTTGATTCTTTAAATACATAAGATTTTCAGACACCAGACCTGCTTTCACAAATGAGATCCCATACTTGTAAAAAGACACTCAGTCCTCCCGTTGCTTTCACTAAAACATCGCAAATGCCTCAGTATTCAGATGGTACTTGCTGAGCACACGATTTTTTTTGCAACACAACAGTTGAGTTTGCTATCTTCAGAGAGAAAATTTAGTGACACCAATTACTGTTTTATAATCCCATTTTTGCACCTGTTTTCTGTATTTCAGAAATCCATTTTTTTAATACTTGACCTTCCTACTATAACTGCTTTAAATATTGAGAACTATGATGTTTAGGTACCCAAATTTAATCAGGAAAAGTATGGGATGATGACACTTAAATGGTACCATATTGCTTTTAGAAAAAGCAGCAAATAAAACACTGATCACTGCAAGTCTAATCTTACTATTAGAAATAGCCATGCTGATTTTAAATCGCTCATTCTTCTTTAAGCATACTAACAATTCTGTATAGCTTTTGCATTTAAAAAACATGCAAAATTCTAACTGCATAAAACTGTAATGCTTTAACATACTTAGAATTATATTCTCTCAACATCAGTACAATTCAAAGCAGGAGAAACTCTAGTATGCGGGGGGATAGTACCATATAAATCAAAGTGCACCCTCATACAAATCAGGTAAAGTCATTACATTGTTTCCCTCAGGTTTGCTGACTTTTGACAGATTTTTTTTTTGTCTTAGTACTAGTCTGAATAATGAGTTCTGTCACATTTTGGCCAAATGTAGCACATTGTAACAAAACTGAGAGAGAGTGAGCAAGAAACTGTTAACCACAGGAAAAGGCAAACAACTTCTCC
>NW_009259691.1:448178-449367 GCF_000687185.1 Egretta garzetta | reverse complement strand
CAGTGTCTTTCAGAAGCACTCATGAATACATGGTATTAAATGTGTAATACTGCACTATGGCAATCTTGGACGTTGGATTAGAACAAGTCATGAGCCACCGCTTTCTCAGCACAATGGGAAGTTGCAGATCTGGATTTCTCTGACATCAGAGACAGCTATCTGTTCTTAAGAAACACTTTTTCCTGGATTGACATGAGAATGTTAAAGCATTAAATGATGCAAATAACAGTGATTCAAACTTCTGATTCAACACCCCTAGTACAACGGTCTTTAATGGTACATTGTCTGCCTACTTTGTTCTTCACAGTTTTAGCACCAAGGAGAAATCTATTCTAGACATGACACCCTTTCTAAGGGACATTCATAGCCACACTTCAAAACTACTTACATTTCTTCATGAAGAAGATTTAAACAAAGAAAAAAAAAAAAGTGGCCATTATGACCAAGTTTTCTAGCATGTGTAAAAGCTTAAATGAAAAGCATAGCACCTATTCTGTTCTCCGCAGGCAATACCTGTTACTTATATGAGTAATGCATACAGAAGGTATGCCTTGGAGTACTAAGCATGATAAAAACATTTTTTTGGCTGTAAATTACCTACAAAATTGCCTACTGATAGCTCTTACCCTAACTGGAAGAGCAAAGGAAATCAGAATTTAAAATCCATCCGCAATGACACCTACTGGAAGGGAAAGGATTGATGACTCAGGCTCACATCTGCCCTTCATACTCCTCAAATTCTCTCACTGATCTCACAACACTAGGCTTATAAAAGCATCCTTAGCATGAAAATACATTTAAGAAATAACACCAGCACATTTCTTCTACGACATCAGTTTGCGATTTCTTTTTTTTTATGAACTTCAGCACCTGATAACATTCACTGCCAAGCGAACTACAGGAGAAGCCTCAATTTTGCAAGGAAGTCTGATCTTTTAAGATTACCTTAAAAGTTGCACGAGTTACAGGCAGGCCACTAATTCCCCACGTAATCGTCGCCTTTTAAACGTGAGCCAAAGGTCTACCTGCTGCAGATTAACCTCCTCCGCAGCCCCGGTACTTCAGGGCACACACACGAGATTACTCCTTCTCCTGCCGCCGGCCCTCTGACATTCGGGGGCGGCCGGGGACCGAGCAGCGACCCTCAGGCTGCCGTGCCGCGCCGGGCACCCCGGCGCACAAGCGCCCG
>NW_009259691.1:444321-447209 GCF_000687185.1 Egretta garzetta | reverse complement strand
CCCTCTTTTTTTTTTTCTTGTTTTGAAGGGAGGCTGTGTCTTCTCCCCCATCCCCAAAGTTCAGTTCGATATTTTTACAGCCCCTCTGGGGAATATACCGGTTCCTTGCCTTTCCATCGACTCACTGCTGTCCGGTGCTCTGCAGCCGCTGGGGCTGGATGAGTCCGTCCTCAGCCATGTGTGGAAACCACCCCCTACGCCCTCTCGCTGAGGGCCCAGCAGCATTTCACCCACCAAGAAAATGTCAACTCTAATTTTAATGACTCATATTTAGCCCTTTAACCCCACTGCCTGCCTCATACTCGACACAGAAGTCACTTCCCCGTCCATGCCTTAATTTTCCCCATGACACAACTTTTCATCCTTAGATCTCAAAGACGTGTGGGAAAGTCACCATTTTCCAATCTCACAGAGGGGGAAGCGACCCCTCTGTGCTGCATGAGGCAGCAGTGCAGGGGAACTCCCTGCCACATCCAAAATTTTGGTGAGGAGAACATGCTCCTTCCCAGTGTTGTCACGCTATAGAGTACCTAGCTGACTAAATAAATGTACAGTACACAGTCATGCAAACAGTTTTCCACTATAAACTTCAATGCTTGTTCTCAAAGCTCCAGGATAACTAGCCTGGTTTGACAATTGAAAATAAACCAAATCATTTTCCTATTACTTTCAGCACAGATTTGGCTTTCCAAGTGCATGTAGTTTGTCAGGATTTATTTTTAAATTACCATTTCTTTAACTTCTATTTCTCTTCTACTATTTCATTAGTGACGTTGACATTTCTTCCACAAAACATCTGCTTCTATCTAGTTACTGTTGGAGACATTTTTCCATGCTACTTTATTTATGTTTTTAATTAGTGGAAGTTCTTCCTCTTAAATCTTCTGTGAGTAAACTTAGTATTATATTATTCCTTTCATTGTTTTAGAAGAAGAATTCTTTTGTAAAAGCATGCATTTAAGCATTCTAGTCAGTTAGCTTTATATTAACATATTTTCACAGTCTGGAACACCGAGAGACGATATTTTTCTCAAGCTCTGACAATAAGGATTTTCATGACACCAGGATCAGATGCAGCTTTCAGTCCCACACATTTATTGGAAACAACGCAAGGCACATAACAGAAGTCTGCAGAGAGATTCATGCAGCCTGAAATTTGATTCAAATATACATCCTGCCATGAAAAATTTACATTTTTTTGAAAGAAAGAAAGAAAAGGGCTTTTATCCCCAATCGGACAAAAATTTGTATATATTCACCAAGAGAAAAAGCAAATGTTACTTCCACAAAAATCATAAGCAGTCTTTTTCCCTTCTGTTTGCTTCCTAAACAGCCAGAGCACCTTGGAACTTGGGTAGACACAGTTTCTCAGAAGTCCCCAAGATGGGAGACTAGCCAGGGAAACAGACTGGAAAATTCCCAACTAGCTCATCTCAGAAGTACAAAATGTGTAATTCTTTCTAATCTGACATTAACTCTGCCTGGCTGTCCCGTGTTGCTACCCCAGCTCTCTTCATGGGGAAGGTAGTTACAGAAAAAGTTGGTAACAATGATGCTTAGTCACATTCTGGAAATAATACGGAAAATAAATTAACACTGGCTTCCTTTTGCTTCTCCTTGAATTCCACAGGATGTTTTGAATGTCAATATCCATTTAATCCAACTGCTAGTAAGATTTTGTGCAGTTCCATCAAGTTACAAATATATTGAGGCTAAAAGATTACAACGGCAAGACTGTTCCCTTCATAAACCGAAGCTTATGAGAAAGTAGGTTCGAAAAACACCGAATGTACATGATGACTGAAATAGCTTGTTTCAAGCTCTTAAATGTTAATTGGGTTGATTGTCAGCAGGCATAGGCATTTGATACATATTTGACTTCTACTGTTGTAAAAGCTCATTTGAAAGTGGGAGTATTTTTCTGCTATAAATTAAGAATATATTAATTTTCTCTGTACTGCACATTTATTGCATACTTAAACACAAATGTACAAAAATTCATAATTATTGTGTCTCTACTTTCTTCTATTCTATATGAATATATACCTTTGTTGGTTTATTACTTAAAGTGAAATTCTGGACCTCTTGAGATCAGTACTAATGTGCTAACATTTTAGCTTCAATGGAGCTAAAATTTTAATCTTGTGGTCCTAACTTGCCACTCAGAACAAAGAGAGTACTTGGTTAGGGGAAGTGTTTTCAGCCAGATGTTCCAAAACCAATGTTAACTAAAACTGAAAAGAGAAAACAGCAGTCAGGAAGAAACTTTAATATGTAATGACATAGGCTCTAGCTGGAAGTTGCAGATCGTATTTCCTGTAATGAACAGGAGAACCCAAAACTGTAGTGAGGCAAATTACGTATATGCAATGCAAGGAGGATGGGAACAGCTGCATGTCACACACCACACAAACAGGCAATATTTCCTTTTGATTGTTCTGGAATTGACTACCATCTCTAAGACGAGGAAATGCCTGAGAGAAAATTCCAAGAGGACAACTATTCGTTGTCGTAGTTTGCTAACCTTACACCTACGCGTGAGGGCTGCAAGTGAAATTTTACACGCTCAGCATCTGGTTTTGCCAGGAATAGGAAGCAGTGCAGCATCACAACCTCTCCCTCTCCCCTCGCTCTGTCTCGCGTTCCCACTCAGCCCTGGCACACATCATTCCTTTGGCCTCTACCGGCCTGGACATCTCCGCGCAGCGCCAGCAGTACCGGGCAGCCACTGCTTCAGGCACCACCGGGACCCAGGACATCCCCCCGTCAGTGTTATGTTCTTGTACACCTTGCACATGTACACCAGAACTCTGACAGCAGTCCCTCTCCGTTCTTTTCCTTGGCAGATATGCACGCCGGGCGCGGCCTGCCCTGCCCAAGCGCCCCTC
>NW_009259691.1:435654-444306 GCF_000687185.1 Egretta garzetta | reverse complement strand
GTACTCGCAGGGAGGGGACAGGTATGTTTTACTAGACCTGTGGTCACGGTGGGAAATAAACGAGCTTTTAGCCAAATAAGAAATTTTATGCGCTTCCAGTAAGGCATTTGACAAGTGAAGCATGGTGCTTAGCTGTTTTGCCTACGATGGCTTTTATATCTTCCCTATGATGTCGGATACATCACTGCAAATTGTGTTTCATTAGTATACAGTGACAGCGGTACATCACTTCACTAAATAAAATCAAATAAGTGGCATTTTAATGTCTCATAACGCATATTTATGAGAAGATGTACTTCCTAGCATATTGTAAATATATTTACAAGGTATCTCGTGTTCTGCTAAATGGAACAAGGCTTAAAGACGTGATTTCTTAAACAAATGCTCCTGGAACAGCTAATTCCAGAGCACACAAGATGAGGGATTATTCTCTGCTAAGTCCTAGGTAATACAGAGTAGCTGGTTCAAGTAGTAATTATATAATATGAAACAGATGAGCAAGAGTGACAACATTAATTTCAACATCCTTGGGGATGAAAAGGTCTCAGTCTATTATGGGAATGCAATGTCTGAAAATAATATTTTGCAAAACTAAGAAACCTATTTAAGAGATAAAGTAATGAGAATTACCTGCTACCACTTAATAGCACTGAGGCAAACACTAAGGCCTGTTTTCTACTGGATAAAAATAAGAAGTCAAGGAAAAAAGATAGCATCACAAACTCAAACACTCTTTGAGTTAATTCCCCTTCAGAAAATGAAAAATTTAACGAGAAATTTTACACCATATCAGCCAACACATAAGATGCATGTTATTAAGAAAATTTTAAGGAGTAAGATATATTATTAAGTAAACAATAGAGAAGTTTTTTTTAAAAGTAACATTAGAAGTAGGAAGCCTTGAAAATACCAGTAGGTCTACTGCATCCTCAAGAAGCAAAGGAACCAATTAAGGTTAAGAGAATTGCACAGACAACTTGTTACTGATTTCTTCACATCTCTCCTCAACACAGAAGAGTCTGGGAAATACAAGATGGGAGCACGTACAGGGTGTGGCCGCAGAGGAAATATCTTTATAGCAAGGTGCTGGAAAATGATGAGCTAAAGAGCAACAAGCCATGAGTACATTATATTGTACCTCCAAAAATTGTGACCATTTCAAAATGTTGTAGGTGACATGCTCTATAGAGAAAAATGAAATTGTTCTTTAAAATCATGTCCTATGTTGAAGCATCATCCAATACTGTAACCATTTTAAAAGCAAGTTCTAGTGTAAACTTGGTAAGTACGAATCCATATATTTTCTTCTGGTACTGACCGATAAACTAAATTCAATGGTTGAAATGAAAATAAAAAATTGTATGTGTATGAAATTAAATATTACAGACACTAATTTGTCCTGCTTCTGCAAGGTAAATTACACCTTATAATCATAAGAATTGCATTAATTTGGTAAACGTTCATTCTGGGCACTGGAAGAAAAAAGGCACCTTGTTGAAAAGGCAATGAACATAAAATTTTCACAATGCAGACAGCAATTAGGGCTGGAATTCACGGAAATTTGATTTAGAAAAGTCCTCACATAATGGTTTCCTAACATAGGGCTGGTAAGGGGATGGACAAGAGACAAACATTATTGAAATTAAATTCATTCATCATTAGTATAGAAAGCAACAACTTCTTCTGGACATTCTAAACCAGAAATAAATCTGTTTAGGACAGGAAGTGATGCAAGTTGTGCTGGTTTTGGCTGGGGTAGAGTTAATTTTCTTCCTAGTAGCTAGTATGGGGCTAGGTTCGGGATTTGTGCTGGTAACAGCGTTGGTAACACAGGGATGTTTTAGTTACTGCTGAGCAGGGCTTATACAGAGTCAAGGCTTTTTCTGCTTCTCACCCCACCCCACCAGCGAGGAGGCTGGGGGTGCACAAGAAGCTGGGAGAGGACACAGCTGGGACAGCTGACCCCAACTGACCAAAGGGATATCCGAGACCCTATGACATCATGCTCAGTGTATAAACTGGGGGAAGAAGGAGGAAGGGGGGACATTTGGAGTTACAACATTTGTCTTCCCAAGTAACTGTTATAGGTGACGGAGCCCTGCTTTCCTAGGGATGGCTAGACACCTGCCTGCCCATGGGATGCAGTGAATGAATTCCTTGGTTTGCTTTGCTTGTGCATGCAGCTTTTGCTTTCCCTATTAAACTGTCTTTATCTCATCTCATGAGTTTTCTTACTTTTACTCTTTTTTTCTTCCGATTCTCTCCCCCATCCCACTGTGGAAGGAGTGAGTGAGCGGCTGTGTAGGGCTTAGTTGCCAGCTGGGGTTAAACCATGACACAAATACATCGGTAAACAATACCAGCTGAAACTGCAGAGGTAACACAATTACTGGAAAACATATACTGACTTCCTTTAGCCATGACATTTTTACCAAAAGCTTTTGGTTTAGGGCCTGTCCTGTAATCCGAAGTTCAAATCCTCTCTTTTGAAATGGAGAGAAGGGTTTCTACCATGATTTCAATGGGGAAAATCTCAGTCTAAGAATTTCCATCACAGCACATTTTTTTTCCAAATAAATGCAAAAGAAGTTCTGCATTTAGTTCCAGATTTGAAGTTGCTGTAGTAAAATAATGTTTAGTATTAGTCCCAAAAGTTAGGCACTAACATTTGTATTCTTTCTTAAAACATCTATCTCAAACTTTTAAAATTGGCCCTAAAATCTGTGTTAGCACATGGGAACAGTTCACTAAAAAAAATTCTTTTTAGTCTGTAAACAATGAAAAAACTGCTGTGTTTCAGACTGCCAACGATCTGACACCAGAATGCACTTTGAAGCCACTCAATGGAGCACTCAGTTTCTTCCAGCAATGACATCCTGTTTACACAACACGGGTCTAGTCACCACGCACCCACTTGGATGTAAACAGCTTTTTTTCAGCGTGCATTTTATGCACAATTATATGTGTACTGAAGTAATTCATCTAGGTGATTTGAGAACTTGTGTCAAGTGCCAGCACTTACTACAACCTAAACAGGTTCAAATGAGGCACATATGGATAGGCTGACTAAATCCCAATGCATTTTCTATCAACAGACTTATGATGAAAATCTGATTCTGAAGTCTCAAAATCAATTGATTTCAACTGTTGACTAAACTAAATATAAATGCAATTTATTTTAAATTCTACTTACGTGACAGATATCTCTGCCTCCATCTTATGATATGATCAAAACCAATGTGAAACAATGCCTTGTTTGCATGCAGTGGTAATTTTTCTATCTGTTTTCAATTTTTTCTTTATAACAAGGATAGTGCAGGATGATCAACCCGAAAGCATGTTCTTAATATTTTTGGGGGGATGAGTTAATATTTCAGCTGGCTGATGCTAATTATTAGATTAAAAATTGTCAGGTCAAGGTGACGTCTTTTTACGCAGTAGTTGACAAGGTTTTCAAAATATAATGCACAGTACTGACTTTGCAAAAGCTCTCAAAAAGCTTAGCTGTCATAAGGAATCATGAAAGAGCTTAGCAGTAAGTCACTACATTGAATCAACGTACAATAATGCAGGTTCATCAAATAAGACATCATCTACCAGTGATAATATAAATATTCAGAAGCACTGAAGGAAATAAAATATTTAAGCATTAAAAAAGGAACAGTATTAACTCTCATAATGCTGAGAAACTTAAAAAATAGCATAGCACTATTAATCCAGCAGTGGAATGCAAACCTTGAATTAATTAATTTCATTGTATGACTCCATACTATCATATTTGACTAAGCACTGGAACAAATTGGTTCAAGATTGGAATAGGTGGCCCAAAGAGGCTGTGGATTCCCCATCCTCAGAGATTCTCTAATCTCAGCTGGACAAGGCCCTGAGCAACCTCATCCAACTTTGAAGTTAACCCTCTTTTGAGCGGGAGGTTGATTAGACAGCCTCCAAACATCCCTTCCCACTTAATTAATTCGCTGATTTAGATACGCAGTTCTGTAGGCTGGTTCCTTACAGTCATATTGCACTTAAGTCAGTCTACTGACTTCTTCAAGGACAGCAAATACTTCATTTTAAGTGATTCCAATTGTAAAAGAAAATATGGGCAAGAGACTGCACCTGATCTAACTTTTTAGTGTAACTTACTGTGCACAAGCCTCTATAAAATAGCCGCTCCTCACAGTAGGAAAATAGATCTTTTTCCCACATTTTTTCTCTAAAAATGACAAATTAATAACAAAACAGATTAAGACTCCTAAATGGAAGAAAGTAGATTTGTAGGGCCCCTGCATCATTTTTTGTGGGAACTAACAAGTATGTAACAAATGATGATGCTGGAATGGCTTTGTAATAAATGCAGTAGACTGAGAACCAGGAGATCTGTATTCTCTCCACCACTTTCATATATGTCTGTGTGTGTATATCAGCAAACCCATTTACATCAAGCTTTTCAGATATGAATGTTAGCACAGTATTATTACCAGGGTTCCTACTTTAATATTTAGAATCCACTGCAAGTAAGTCTGCTAGTCTAGCTGCTCTAAACTTGAAAAGAAAGAAAGAGTCAAGCCCAGTTTTTTTAAGCTGAGCATCCAGTCATCAGTGGACCCTTTGCAATTTTTTGCAACCTATCTTTAAATGGAAATAACATACCAGCCTTTTCCATAGGCCACTGTTTTTTTATAGCTGCATTGATTCCTGCTAGTGTGATGAACACCGATCTATATTCAGCACAGCATACAGAGCATCTGCATCAAATAAGAAATCGTGCCTCATATGAAACACTAAAGACGAAAAGGAAGGTAGTAATCTCACTTGAAAAACATCCTGTTCACCCTGTAGACTGAAGGAGGTGTGATCTGATCACAAAGATTGTATTCAGTCCATGTGAAAACAGAACAGGGCAGACCTAAACGTCATATGAAGAAGGTTAACGGCTTGGGACCTGAACAGTGGTGCCACCTAAGTCCTGTTATCAATGGCTGGATGATCCCTCTCCAGCTAGACCATGGTAACCATGGTTAGGATCTCATGTACGATCAGCAAGAAGCAGCACTATTCTTATTTCTGATAGCAATAGTTGCTGTTGATGCATATTGTTGTCTTGGCTGGTCACAGCATGAAACCTGCAGCTGTTGCTACACATTACTGTCCTCAGTGCTGAATCTAAGCCTCAGCACAAAACTCTGCTCTTAATGCAATTTCATTTGCATGAACTCCTAATTTTCTACAGTCAGTAAGAATGGGTTCTACAAGCAAATATTATGTGAACTCAACTTCAGATGACAGGGTTCTTGCTGAAAATAGCATGTAAAGAGGGAACTATCTCCTTGTGCTCTCCTGCCACGACTGTGTGCCTTCCCAAAAAGCAGGCACTTCACATGGCCTGATCTGTAGTCCTGTTCGGGTTCATTCCAAGCACACAAAACAAAGCTCACTCTATGCTCCATTGCTCTCAATTCTCCCAACATCAAGTGTATCTGAATCATTAGAACAAACCCTTTTTGCATGTCATCTTTCATGATGCCAATTCTTGTTCAAAGGCAAGCCAGATGTCTCTAGCCAAGACAATCTGCAGGTAGATGTGTGGTAACATCAATGTTCATTTTGAAGCCCTTGTTAAGTGTATTGAGCAGCAAATTACGTCTTTCTTCTGTATTCATACATCTTGAGAGAGATGAGCAACTGACAGAAGCAGTAGCCTGTATCTGAATGACTTAGCTACTGAGGGATACGGGATGTTTTTTCACAGGGTTGCATAAGAAATGTTAAGGTACCAACAGAATTTTAAGAACTATTTTTAAGTTCTATTCCTGGTTTTATCATAAGAATATGAGTTCACAATGTGACATAGGGCCTGAGAATTAGCATTCCTAGTTCAAGAAACAAGTATGATTGCTTGGTGCACAGAAGACCGCCATGGGAGACTTACAGAGAAAGGCAGTCAGCCTATAGCATCTATGTTTTTAAAATGAAAGGAGTCTTAGAAATCAGTGGGTCCTATCCTACTCTCCTCTTCCATATGCACTTTGTAAGAAGCGAATTCATGTATCTCTTAGTTTAAATGTAGGAGACTGAAAAGTCATAAGAACATTTGGAAAATGCATAGTATTTTAGCCATACCAATAGTTTATTCTGGTGGAGTATGTAAAGGAGAAAAACATTAAATATATCTATCCTTTCGGAGCCAGTATTCAGTATTAGTTTTAACTCACAAGTCACCAGTGGCTCACTTCACGCGTACACAGTGGCTCACTTCATGCATACAAAGCCATATGTACAAAGGACTAGTGTACAGAGTTGCAACCACATGAAGCCCTGAGTGCAAAAGCTTTAATGTAGAAAATTTTGCAGAGTCAAATTTCCCCTGACCTTTGGCTCAGGCTCTCCCAGTCCAACTTCGAGATAGAGAATGGCTTTATAAAAATGGGGTACATGGTACACTGCATGACTGTGCAGTACGTGGTACACTGCACAACTATGCACTAGATGGGAATTTGTCTTTGTGGGAAATGAGCGGAGCAAGTTCCCTTTTCATGTTCACACAAATCAGTAGTGGCAACTGCCCAGAGGCGGTGGCAGGAGCAGGAGATTGCATTCTAGGCCAGCATCTGATCAGCTTTGTTACTGGTCTTCTGTACTTGCTCTTTTATATACACCTCAACACTGCAGAAGGGCAATTGCTGGCCTTTTTCCTTTTACTGTTGGCATCAGCCAAGTGCATACAGTACACTTTTTTGGGATAAGCATCAGGATTTGCAATAGAGGCTGGTACCAGATACCTCAGCAGACAGGTTGGACTCATTAGCATCCAGGAAGGCCACATCACCAAACACAGCAGCTCTGAACCGGGCATACGTGTGTAAAAGGTATACTGCTCACCTGACTTCAAGGAAACTAAAAAGAACAGGGGTCTTTAAAGGACAGGAAGCCAGCAGCAGACCCTCGAGGAAATAGAGCAAAAAATAACCTACATGGTATTTTCGTCTACTGTAGAGGCCTTACAGCAGGGCTTTAAAACACACTAATTATGTAGCTGGACATGAAATATTCTAAATTAGTCTACGCTTTAGAAGACCAAAAAAAGACTATTTACAAGCCTGTGCTCAGACTGTGCAAAAAGACCCGAGGCTAACCAAAGTGCATTGCTGCCCATGCTGATGGCCTATTATAAAAGTTAATGTTGCTGTTAACGAAGAGAAACACAGAAAAAAGTCTCTTCCCATTACTCATCTCAGTATTAGTCTGGGAGGACTGCAACTCAGCATCCAGGAGAGGACAGCCAGAGCTATTGTGGCTCTGTTCATCAGCTCCTGTTTTACTTCCTCTATCAATCCAATTCCCCCTCTTTTTCTCATATGCCATAGGATAATTCATCAGTGCTACCAACCAGCCCTACAGTTAGTCCTAAGCCATGATCAGGATTTTTTTATATCCCAAGTCAGCCAGGGAGTTTACACATAACTTCAAGGACTTCTGTGTTCCTGCAAGTAAAGTTTTCCTGTGTAGTCTTATTGGACATACTCCTTAATGTACTGGTTGCCATGTACTGGCTTCCAAAATCCTATCGGTGTCCCAGAAAGTAGGTAGCAAGTATTAGAAATACTTGCTGGACTACCTATCTGGCTTCTGTGCTGTGTTTGAGAATTATGCAAGTGTCCAAGAGTACCTCTACACATGCCAGAGATAAGCATTCAGATCCAGATTTATTTGGAAATAAATACCATAGGCAGATGGATAGGGTGAGTTGCTCAGTTGAACAGGCATGAGGGCCAGGTTGGACGGGGCCCTGAGCAACCTGATCTAGTTAGCAGTGTCCCTGCTCACTGTCGGGGGGCTGGACTAGATGACCTCTAGGGGTCCCTTCCAACCCAAACCATTCTATGGTTCTATGAAACTTCTCCCACCTAACTTCAGCTGCAATGGATTACACCTTTTTCTTTCCCTGAAGGTAGTCTGGTCATAGGCCCTGAATCTAATTACTGGCTGTCTAGCTTTCATGTAGTTACACTGGAAGGGGGCTGCCATACAGGGCTTTACAAGGCACACGAATGCGGACACAGATGAGAGCCCCCATATTAAAGAGCTCAGAACACTCCTCTAAGCAGGAAGAGAAAGCCAGCACTCTCCATGGGAGAGACTTCAGAGATGATCTGCATAGGACGGTATCGGCACAGAGATCAGAGACAGGCCGGGATGTAAGCATACCAGGAAAGCGCACCAGCATACTTGGGGATTTAGCCTCACCTAGGAGCAGCAGCAGGCTGTGACAGACAGAATGCATTTTTGTCCCCTTTCACTGAGAAGCCATATGGCAGTATCTAACCGGCAAACTTTGGAAAACTGAGACCTGTCTTGTTATAGATAGAATCTTGGTGCTGTAAAAGTACGACTGAAGTCCAGTAATATGTGTATTACTGATTAAACATTTTACATGTTACCCAAAGGATTAAAGGACTGTATTCTTCTTGTTTAGGCATATGTTCCAGCTCGAAATAGCTTTTGATAATAGGAGAGCAAATAATAGGACACAGATAAAAACAGTGGGGTTATTTGAAATCTACGATTCTCGGTATTACAGACCGAACCCTGCTCTCAGCCATCATCGCTGTACCAGCCTACGGGAGGCTCCTGCGGGGAGGGGCTCGGCCC
>NW_009259691.1:431305-435014 GCF_000687185.1 Egretta garzetta | reverse complement strand
CGAGCACCGCAGGCCTCCCTCTCTACCTGTTGCAGCCGCCGGAGAGGCCCGGTGTGACCCCCCCCGCCCCCGGTTAGCGGGCCGGGAAGGGCAGGGCCGCGCTCCGCGGGGAGGATGCGGAGGAGGAGGAGGGCCGGGGTCCCTAAACCTCTCCTGAAACTGGAGGCGGTGAGTGCGGGGTGCCGGCTCCTCCTCAGACACGCCCTGGTAGTGCCCCGCCGGCCCCGGCTCCAGCCCCAGCCCAGCAGAGAGAGGGGAGCAGAGCAGCGGGTACGTTGTAGGGCTGGGAGTGAAACCGTGGCAGTAGTGGGGTCCCGGGACTCCTCACAACGAGGATTTTAACTCACTCCAGATTTTGTGGAGTTAAAGGAAGAAAAGGCAAGACTAAAAATCAGGTCTGCTTAAGGATTTTACTGTTGATTTTACACAGATGTTCAGATATCACAGTTGCTGGGTGGACTAAACCTCATAAGGATACCCATTTTAGCTCAGCTTGCGTACGAGCATTACCATGGGACAGAAGGCGTTCTCCCTTCCTCTCTCTTCGCTCTTTTTCCAGCTCCAGAGTCTCTGGAGATGTTGGGCCTGTGTTGTTAATACCTATGTATTTTCTCATCCTTCTGTAAGAAGGAAAGACTTGAGAATGTTGTTTCTGGATTAATATTTGTATGCATGTAAACATTTTTACTGCCATATTTGGAAAACAGTAATTGAGTGGACTTTATCTTCATCATAAATACTTTACAGTAAATTAGTAAGTCTCCCAGAGCATCCTATAGCTATTTACTTTAAGAATCTTGAAGGCAGTTCTTTTTGTCCCAAAGGAAAAGTCTTTAAAGAAAGCTGCACAGTTACACAATTGTGTAAATATAAAGCACAGTAATTGTTTAAACTGATTTAGGATAGATATTTAAAAGATGCTTTTGCTTATGTTATATACTGTAAGGCACCAACAAGGAGCCATCAGCAGAAAAGTTTTTAGCAGAGAAGGCATTTCAAAAAAATTAGTCCTGAACACAAAATGGGACTGAGTATTAGTTCTGTGGAAGTCCTGTATCATTTCTGTGTATTTACATTATTGGGTCTGGATACTTGTAATCTTTGCATATGGAAGTACAGCACTTAATTTGTGATAGAAACTTTCAGAGTACAGATAATAACAGTAAATAAGAGTTGTAAAGATCAGAGTGCTTCTGTTGCTCTTCATTTATAAATTTTTAATTCAGTAAAATGTTTTCCAATTTATGATCTCAACATGTAAATATAAAGACAACTGCATTTCTACTGTGTGCTGAAGCTCAAGTATAAAACTGTTCTGTTACACCTGGCAACTCCAAACTTTTGCTGGGTTGTTTCCAGTAGCACTGAGGAACTTGTTGGAGACATCTGCAACTGGTGGAAATGGGGTAAGGAATAGAAGGTGTACAAGGCTGGGAAAAATGTTTAGGATGAAAATAACAAAACAGCAATGAAAGGATGTAGATCCCATTTGGTTTTCCTTCTTTCTTCCAAATATTGATCACACCTGCTGCAAACATTTAAGTATATAAAGTAAATTGTTTTCTTAGATAAAGCTACCCATGCTCCTTAGAGAACCAGGACCTCACATACACGCAATATGAGAGTTTTTCCAAATACTAGATAAAGGTGTGACAAACAATTGATCACTTAATTTAATCTTTGATCACACCAGCCTATAAGCTTTGTCTTCTATAAGAATGAAAGAATGAGAACATTTAAGATAGTTATGCTTTGAGAAACAGTCGAGGATGGGGATATGAAGGGTGTCTGTACTACATCAGATCACAAGCTCTTAGAAGTCCCTGTACAAAGTCTCTGAATTTTAAGATCAAGTTTTATCAGTGTTTTGAAAGGACTTCCAGGCTGTGGTTGCGTACAAAAGACTGGACTTTATCACTTCATTATGTTCGTTTCAAAACTATATTCCTGTTGACAGTTTTATGTGAAAAAGGTACTCTTCAGCGGCAGCATATTTCAAACCTACCTGAAAGTTCAGGTGGAGGAGAAATGTCTTTGCTTTCTGTAGAGGCAAACTTGAAATATGTTTAGTTTGGCTCTTGTCTGGTATAATCTTGAGGAATCCTTATGAAGAGCTCTTTTTAAGCAGGAATTAATGACTTCTAAAAATATTTAAAAATATATCTACTTTAGCTTGGAAAATACCAGTCTTCCTCTTTAACAGTTTAAAAGTGTGTAGAACGATGTTTCAGTCTCTCTCTGAAAAGAGATTTCGTAAAGCAGTGTTCAAGTAGAGCACATTGCAAGTTTGCAGACCCAGCAAGTGGATTTTGCCCTCTCTAAGTGCTTCATGGAAGTGGAGTAACAGTTTAGAGACTTTCTAAAAAATAATATAAATGGAGAGGTGGTTATTGAGAGGCAATTCAGCATGTTTCTTCAGAAGGATCATGGAGTATACTGTGCTTCATGGTGGATAACGTAATGGCTACACAGCTTTCTTCTGTCATTCCTCTCTGTTAGTCCGGGTAAAGAGCACAGCTCCTGACAGGAGATGTAGCACAATTTATACCACCTGTTTGTTTTGGTACAGCAGGTTGGAGAAACCAGAATATAGGTTAAATGACTTTCAAGCTTGCAGCTTGAACCAAACTCAAACCAACTCATCATACAAAATCTTAGACTTGAAATCTTTTCCAGTAAAACATTTTCTAATTACCTAGCTAAAATATTGTTTTAACATTTGTGGCAGACTTCACATGGAATGGCATTTCTCTTCTTCAGTCAACTGTGCTCATGATGTTTTAGATTTTACACTTTTTATTGTAGTCAACACAAAATCTTAATATTTAGTGGTTATCTGTGCAAGAAAAGATGTATTTTATTATTTTGCTTCTAGTTTGTAAAGCCTTGCAGGTCTTTTCCCTAGCTATATTGTTGCACCTTCAGCTCCTGACTTTCTAACACTTGTTGCTTGCAGGTACCAGTCTGTCACGTTTGCCCTGCTAGGCTTCAGGCATAGAGTAAAGGAGGTAGTAACGTGCCTCAGGAATGTGTTTTATATGAAGCTGAAACCTTACAAACTATTTTTAACTCCTTAATACAACAGAATTAAAAAGCAAATCATGTTTATGTATTGCAGCATGTATACTTTGCATTTAATAGAACCGTTATTTTTATAAACTTTTGAAAGCTACTAAACTCCAAGGCTGAACACTGAGGTAATTAGACCTCAAATAAGTGACAACCGTTACTTAAATCTCCTGGCTTGCCAAGTCTAATACTATTTTACATTATTCTGCATTTGTTGTAATGGTAGCATATCAGCTAAGTTGCTGTATTGTGAATACTTGAAAAGTGATCTAAAATTACTTTTTTTTTGAAGTTAATTAAGAATCCAAGACCGTTCTCAGGCAGATTGACTGGTGATTCCTGAAGTCTGTGTTAGTTTTGAAGGTGGCATATTAATGAAATCAGTAGTTCCTAAATATTTTGATCAAACTTTATTTCTGTCTTCTTCAACCACCTACCAGAACATGGTGCTGTCTTCCATCTGCGTGAATTACATTAGTAGTATTTTAGTATAACCTGGAGAAATATCTAAAATCAAGTATGTATCATTTTTGGTGCCTAACCCATTATGTTTGGCTGGAGAGGTGGGCCTGTGTGAACCTCATGAGGTTCAACAAGGCCAAGTGCAAGGTCCTGCACCTGGGATGGGGTAACCCCCAGT
>NW_009259691.1:425880-430945 GCF_000687185.1 Egretta garzetta | reverse complement strand
GTGTCCCTGCTGACTGCAGGGGGGTTGGACTCGATGACCTCTAGTGGTCCCTTCCAACCCAAAACATTCTATGATTCTATGATTCTATGTTTGGTTTATTATGCTTAAAAATCACATAGCAATTTTAAAATATTTCATGGTCAAACCCTTAATGGGAGCACTCCTGCAAATCAGGCCCAAGACATGTCACGCTGGGCAGCAGGAAAGCAAGCAGACAAATGACAACACTTAGGGAAAGTTTGGACTGAGTGAGCTGCTGTGCAGCACAAGGGAACGCCCAGCTGCTGTAATCACCGTGCCATCTGTTCTCATCCTCTTGTCCCATATTCTCCTAAGCATGTGCCTCCCGACCCCTGCAACCAGGGAAGAGGATCTTACAAGAACAGTAGCCTCGGTCGCTGTTCAGAGATTCACTTCTTTGAAAAGCAGGCATTAGGATATGATACAAGCCAAGCCGCAGGAGATGGTGTCCTTTAAAGAGATGCTCAGGAATGGTTGAGTTAAACTGTGACTGTTACAGGTCAGAACTTTTCCATGCTCAGACAACTAGCCTTCTCCCTTCTAGGACATGCAATGTAGGAATAAGTAAGTAAAGGAAGAGACTAACAGTGCATAATGTGAGAGTATTTTCATGCCTGAAAGAGACGACCTTGCTTGTCTGAAAGCCTGTCCATTTTTCCCAGCTGTCAGCTGGTCTGCTAGATGATGCCACCACTCCTGTGCTGTTGCATCTGCTACACTGTCACAAAACTATGGGCAGGTGAAATCAGCTTTCTACAATAACCTTAGAAGTAGGCATTTTTGCCAGTCACACTTATAAATGCAATAAGAAATTTTCTTGGCCAGTACATCTTGATATATGTCTCAATTTACCAATGCCTGTACATATAGCTTAGTATTCAGAATATGTTTTCGGCACAAGTACAATGACATTTAAGAAGTTCTCCTTTAGGAAGATGGTAAAAGATGATTTGAAGGTCCCAAGAAGGTCCAATCAATAGTTACATGTACATGCATTTAGAAGCTATCTTAATGGATGTAGAACTCTCTTTGAACTCTGTCGCTAGGTGCGGCAAGCCCTAGGAGGTGTTTAAAGTATGGCGTTGACCTTTAGCCAACTGGGCATGAATCAGGAATTTTCTTATGTAACAGTATTAAATGCTATGCTGTTATAAACTTGAATTCTTAAAGAACACATCAATGAAATGAAAGCATTTTAAAATAAATTGTGTTTTCCTGAAGAGCTCTTAATGAATAAAATGTGCCAAACATTTTGATAGAATAATAATTAGCTGCTACTGAGTTAGATTTTATGGAAGACTGAAATATTTTTTTCTATAAAATGCCCTGTGCATTTCTTCATTTAAGAATTAGGAATATAAATTTTATTGATGGAATTTATTTCTGTGCTGACAGTCTTATCTCAGGGTGGATAAAAGCTATGTTTTCTATGACTAGCATTTGGGCATACAAGCACATAAAGCACTGATGTTCCATTTAATTATTTCTTATTGTAAGCAAACAGGCATTGCCTTGTATGTTTATAGTAATTGCATGACCTAGAGGAAATACAATCCAGGACTGTCTCTGTTGATCATCCTGATTAGTTACCTAATCTGATTACTCTTCTTTGTGTTCCATATGTCAGATTCAAGGCAATAACCAGCACCAATGTATGAGGCATGCTGTAGTTTAACAGTTAAAAAAAAATGCCTAACATAATTAATAGACATACAGTGGATGTCCTGCCTTTAACTTGATTAATGGTCCACTACGAGGATTCACTTTTGTTCATCTGTCCTTTTTTCTCCCACAGTGAACTTTCAGCTACTAGTACTTGCATACTGTTTTTGTAAGGTCATAATAAGGTTATCACAGATATGTTTATGTACCTGGAACTTGATTTGAAAAAGCACCTTCAACTGAAATCGGTTACTGGTTCAAGAGACTGTAACTATTAAGTTTATGCATAAAAATTAGTGATACATACAGTGAAGACATTGTTCCTGGGTAATGTTTTTTCTGTGTTTATGCTCTCAATCATTTGAAGAGCATTTTCAGAATATACTGATTTTAATATTCTGCACGTATTAGATCATACTCATCTGAAATTAATTGTAGAATAAAACTTTATTAGTATATAAGGTATGTAATCTTGTTTCATTCCCTCTTCTAGGCTATAAGCATCAGAAGACTTAATTTTTTCTAAATATTTTTGATCTTCAAATAAACTGACTTTACACGTTAACTTTAATTTTAAAATGCCCTCAGAGGATTTAGAGATCTGGGTTAAATCCTTCCTTCATTGCTTTTACAATCTTATTAATTTCAAAGGAGCTTTATATGTGTAAATGAAGAATAAATTTGACCTTTTGTTTTGAGATACAAGCTTACAGGGCAACGCTATTTTTTAATCCTCTCAAAGAAATCTTTATTCGGAATCTAGTTCCATTGGATTACTTACATGAGTAGCAACTGCTGGATCCACCCATGTTAAAATATATTATATTTTAATGTTAGCTTTTGTTGTTCCAGCCTTGTGTGTAATGGTAGGGTTCTATCACCTGCCTGAGGGTTATTTAAAATCTGAAGTTACTTCTTGTCAAAAACCGAGACAATATATTAGGATGTATGAACAATACTGTCACCTACCATTATGAGAGAGCAATGTCTTTAGTAAGTATTATCAGTCAATTCTACTTTTTAACAAAGTGATGAGGGATGTCATTTCTGAATTTTTCAGTAATATGAATGCTTTTGCATAAGCAAATTTGGTTTATTTTTAAAATTTTTTTTTTAAACGAATGAACAGTGCCGGAGGGAAGATACACATCTGTAACATCAAGGCATTTTTGAGTTAGCGTTGATATAATATTCCTAACCTTGTCTTCGTTAGTTACTGTAGCACATACGGTATGGAAGATCACCTACTGCTCTTAAACCATTTTCTAGTACACCATATGTGCTGTAACACTCGGACACAATGGCGTGAATAAAATGAAAGCTGAAATGTCTCAATGTCCTTTGCTTTATTACTTAGAAAGCTAGAACAGTATTTTTTAGAAGACTAATACTACAGATAACATATTAAAAGAATTTGGAGTTCATTTAATCATACATCTAAAATACAAAGGCAGTTTCAGTGCCTTAGTCAAGCGCAGGTACATCACAGACAGGTGAGATTAATCCCTCAATTAACGTTTAGTTCCACAGAATTCTCAGTTTGTAAGCTGCGTTATGCATTCTAACACTGGTGAACAAGTTTGTGATTCTAAATATGATCCTTAAAAGGCCACAGAAATTCCAGTACACTACAGAAGGAAGATGCAAGAGAATCACCAGTCTTCTGTGTCCCTGCTGTCATGGAATTTACTGAGTAAAAATGCTCAGATTGAAAGAAGTAGACCATGTCTCATACTACAGAGGAGAAGAGCGAGCTGGACCTCGCCATTCTCTTGGTGAAACATGAGCCAGCAGTGTGCCCTGGCTGCAAAGGATGCTAACAGCACGCTGGGCAGTGCTTCAGCTGGACCACGTTGGTCTGATCTAACAGCAGCCTTCTGATACACACAGGGAGGTTATCGAGAAGCTGGAGCTAGGCCCTTCACAGTGGTGCATGGAGTGAGAGACAGCGAACGTAAATTGCAATGAAGGCGGCTTTGGCTTGATATAAGGGAAAAACATTTCTCTGTGAGGACAGTCAGGCATGGGAACAGGTTGCACAGGGGCATGTGCAGTCTCCATCATTGGAAGTTTGTAAGACCCAACTGGACAAAGCTCTGAGCTGACCTCGTAGCTGACTTTGCTTTGAGCAGGGCCAGAGACCACCTGAACTCCCTTTCTAGTCTGAATTACTCTAAGGTTCTGTACTCAATCTAATATAGCTGGTTTAACTGTGATAGATTTACACAAGGCCAGATGTATAAGAAATTTACCTCTAGGAGCAGAAATGATCTGGCTCTACAACAGACTAGTAGTGTCAGAGATAGTAACATCTATCTCCCACCTTCCTTGTCTTTCCCCCTAAAGGTAAGTGATACGTTAGAGAGGAAAAATCCCTCTCCTGGTCCCTGGAAGTGAGCAGCAGAAACCCTGAAGGACAGTTTAAATATTATCTAAACATGATAATTACACGATAAATGTTGATAAACCTGCATTTCCTGTTGTTAGTATTTACTCACTTTTACTTCAAGTTTTCAAGCAGATGCAAGTTCCAGTTTCTTGGCTTGTAGGAGGCTTCATCTGGTAGTTTTCCTTTTGTTTATTGGATGGTGCAGTAAGCCATTAGTTTGACATTTATTCTACTTATAGCATTACTGTCCAGAATACAATACATCATTTCCATCATAAAAGTCCAAAACCCCCCAGAACATGGGCAGAAATTCTATTTTATGTACTTCAGTGATATCAGTGTGATTGCCATCAGCAGCTAATAAAAATGCACAGATTGATTTTATTACATAGGTATTCAAAAGCCCATGGCCTAATAATCTGATTAACTTCTAAGAGATTTGCTTACATCTTCCAAGTTGTTTTGTTGTGTTTTTTTTTTTAATGTACCATTTTTCAGTTTAATAATTCTGTAATGGTAATCTAAGATTTGGCCAACATGATCCAGCAGAAGCAAGAAAGCGTAAGATACCTGAAAAATGTACTTACTGCAAATCTGCTCTTATTGTGTAAGACATTGATTAGCTCCATAATGTGGGTAAGTTGAGATAATGTAATAAAAGGGAAATTTGGATCTATATGTCAGAGAGAAAATGTTTGTGCAAAATGAGGTGGTCACAGACTATAATTTCATTTTTATAGTTCTTTTTATTGTTTGGCATTTCCATTCCTCAATTCCTGTTTCCTCTCTTTTCAGGAGCCTGACTCTGAATACACCGTGTTTCAGGTAAAATTATTTTCATAAATACAATTATTAGATACAAGCATTAGGAAGAATTTCTGATACACTGAATAATACTTACTTTGTTGTTAAATCCTTAATGGCATAAATTTGTTTCTCATCATTGGTTAGGCAGTACATTTGATAAAGTGTATTTTAAAAAGGCAGCTTTTA
>NW_009259691.1:399627-425825 GCF_000687185.1 Egretta garzetta | reverse complement strand
GCTAGATTGAATCTATCTTGAACTGACTGACCTTCATCTGCTGATGAGATTAGGAAAAAGCCAATGTGTATTTCACAGACAGAACAACGTTTATGCTCTTAGGGCTCACTTTCATGTTTCATTTAAAGCACTGTAATGGTGGGCTGTTACCCATGCCCTTCCTGCTCCTACAGCTCCTTCTCACCTTGTGTAGAGTCTGGTAGTCTTGAAGCTGCATGATGATGCTTTGCGTAAGTGATGGAAGGCTGAGAGTAATTGAGTTTTCACTCTGTCCACATCAGCACTAGATTACTGCAATGGGAAGAATAGCAATGTGCAGCTGGTGGCGTCTTTTGGCTCCAGCCCACAGTCAGAAGAGATTAAATGCAATGTGAAATTGCAGCTTTAAATACAGCTCAATAACATATTTTACAAGTCTCCAATTACATTCTAGTGAAGTCACGCAAGTTGTTTGCATACAAAATGCTTTCAGTGAAATATTGCCAGGTGTCTTCTTGACTTTAAAGATTACACTTCACAAGGTGGTAGTTGTGTTCTGGGGTTTTCTTTGTGTATGGAATAAAATTTATGAAAATTGAAAGGATTATTGGAGAATGAAAGCTGTTAGAAATGTGCATCACCAGATTCAGAAAATACACTTAGATAGATTTAAAGTTTATCTTTTTTAATTTGGTTTTTGGACTTTTCAGGAACAAGAGGAAGATACTCAATTCAGTGTCAAACCAGTTCTCAGGAACTAAGTGAAAAAAGCTGTCATAGTTCTTTCTGGAGTTCAGACTTATTAAGAAATACTATGTCACATTTCTGAACTTAGAGTACTTAAGATATTGCTTCCCTCTTTAATTAGTTATTGCAAAGTTCTGTTCTGATTATGAATTAAGCAAGCTAAATCTGTTATTACATTGTGAATGTGTGTTGTCTGAAATGAGCTGTCCCTTTCTTGTCCCTGCTGTTTAAGTGCCCATTTCCTAAAAACGCAAGTCTTCTTCATAAACGCCAGACATATTGCTTGTCTCAAAACAAAATTATCGATCCCGCCAAGAGAGAGCAGATAATGTCAATGGAATCTGAGGCAACATTTTGAGTGGACAAGCTTGTGCTAAGTCAAGGTGTAAATAATATCGTCATGTGGTTACTCAGAAATGTGTGCATTTATATTTCTTTTTGTGGCTTTTTGTGATTATAAGTGTGTCTTCCTCTCACTGTTAGCAGGATGGTTCTTCCAGTTTTGTGCTGCTCTTATTAATTTTAACTGAAGTTTTTCAGCTGAAGTCCTTCTGCACTAGTTTCAGATTAAACCTTTACAGGTTTTCACTGAGAGAAAAATGTGTGCATTACACTACAGTAAATTACTAAAACTGTACTTCCTTATGAACAGAATTGTTAAAAGTTTTCTGAGTAACTAAAAGTGGCAACACAGAAAGTAGGCTTCATACAAGAATAAAGTAGCTGTAGGAAATACTGGGATTACTGGTACAAATTCTGTGCAAAAAGTCAGCAAAAGTTGAAATTACGGAGCTGTTAAGAAAATCTTTGAACCTTGCATGAGCTTTATGTCTGGTTTGACAAGACACCTTTATTTTATGAACAACAAAAAAAAAATTGTTGTGGAAAAAAAATGGTTGTCTGTTTTAACAGAGAAATGGACATCTCTCACGTTTTCTTTTTAAAAGTAAGACAATAGTCATATGCCATAGTTCTAATAAAATCCTATGTGACTTTTTATGAATAAGTAGCAAATTTTTTATGAATTAAAAGGGTGTCAGAAATTTCATTTAATTCTTTTGAAAAAAATCTCTTTTTCTTACATCTCCCGTTGAATTTGTGTGTCATTATACATTTCTAATTCCTTTTCCCACACCTTGATTTTTCAGATATTCAGCACAACTGTGTGCATGCATAGAAATGATACTTTTGATTCATGTGGGTCTTGTAACTAGTAGTTAGGAATTTTGAATTGTATTCTTGTCTCCCAAGGTAAAGGTCATCTTTCTGTAGTTTAAGTAATGAATTTGATGTTTTTCTCTCTCTTGCTGTTTTGATCAGCAGTCCTGTACAAACATTGCTGCAGGCAATACTCTAATCTACAGACTGATGTTTAATTAAGGAATAGTAATATGCGATATTTGAATTTTTTGTTGGCTGTGGAGCCTCAGACTAGAAGCTTAGGACTGGAAGAGCAGCCTAAGGAATCTATTTTTTATGACAGATATTTGTCCAATAATGACAAAGAGACAAGTTGCTTTTAAAAACACATTATCTCATGTTTGTTTATGGAAAAATCACAATGATATACTTATGTCTATGTTAAGAACTGGCCCCAGTTTTAGCAATTAGTGTAGAGAAGTTGCTACTTTCAATTCCCAGGGAAAGATCATTACTATGGGCAGTTTTTGTTATCTCTACTAGGAAATCAGCCTGTTTGGCTATACTGAGAGCTCTTGTTTCAGCATATTCCCAATATAGATATGATTATGTTGACTTTAGACATACATGTCTTTGAAGAAAGCAGAGTACCATCAAGGTGTTAAAAATTCAACAAATGAAATGCTGCTATAGCATAATGAAAAACAGTTCAGGGTGTTGAACATCTAACTGCAAATCTCAATGCTAATTAAAGGTTGTCACCCTACTACATAAGAAACTAAAAGATAATAAAGCAGATCTGGATTATGTCTGTCTGGCCTAGATTCAAATCATCCTGCCCTATACCTTCCTCTTCATGCTTGAACAAAGGTTTCTAATTGTGGTTTAGCTGGCTGGCTAGATCCCTCCTTTACTTCTGCTTGGAAGAAGGCACTTTAAAAAAGGAGAGTTAAATATTTCAACATTTTTAGATATACTTCCTTTTTGATAGACAGTTATAAAGTTGCATAGAAATATGAGGAAAGTGTAGAGGAAGGGATGGTCTGAGACATGATGAATGAGAATTGTCCCATTACATGGTTACTTAAATTATTAAATAAGCCTGAGGTCCAGATCTTCTCCTACCTCTTATTTTAAGAACAAATGTTTCCATGTGTTTGACCTTTAGTTCTATTAAGGTAGCATCAGTCTGTTTCTATTTTGAGATGTCTCCTTAGCAAATATTAAACATGCTTTTCCACCAGACTGCTGTACCCTGTGTCTAAAAAGAAACAAATCTAATTGTTTTGGCAGTGAATTTTACTCTGGAAAATTTATGATGATGAGTTCTATATCAGAAGGAAGATCAAGGATTGGTCTTGTGGCTCCCTTTATCATGCCAGCTCTATGAGTACCTTACAGGCATATTAAGTTATCAAAGTGGTTGGATCGGCACTTATTTTGTTGCTACTTCTGTATGGTTGCCAGTGGTTTTTCTTTTCCCCATTGATTTGGTGTCTATACAGTGTACACAAAGCCTGTCACATTGGCTAGAATTATGCTTGCCTTTCCACACTGCTCATATAATCCTCCAAGACATTTGATGTGGTAATTTGTCAGTTCAGTTCACTAACAAGTACACCAGTAGTCTCACAGTCTCAGATGCTTAATCTATACATCTACACATTTTTTACAGCTGATGCTTTGAACAAAGGAGTTTTAGAATATCTTTCTAGAGACTGTCACTTATGGATAGTAATGTACTGTATCTTTAACTGCTGGTTAAAAGATTTTCTGTCTTTCTCTACAGACACCTAGGAAGGGCATTACTTTGCATTACAGTGGTTTACTTACCCTCCTTTCCCATCCCAATTTAAATAAGGTGTCTATCAGCAGTGGGTTTTGAATGGCACTGGTAGCTGAGGATTTCTTCAAAAGCACAAGATCTCAGAGGGTTGCCTGTGACCTAAATTAGTCATGACTTTCCATGAGGCATGAAATTTTGTCCTCCAAACTCAGTGACTACAGCTGTTGCACTCCAAAAGTCTTAAAGTCCTGGTCCCCTTTCCACCTCCGTCACGCAACTGATGGATATACCCAGCTGTTTAAGTGAATACCTTTTTCAAACCTATTAAAACTGTGAAGGGAGTAATAATTAAAAAATGGCAAATTTGTTGATTAGATTACTTACTTGGTGTCTTGAAGATATTTTACTTTTTACTTCATCCTTATTCAGGCTGCCTGGAGCCTGAAAACACGAGCTTTGACAGAAATGGTGTACGTGGATGAAATCGATATGGATCAAGAAGGAATCGCAGAGATGATGCTAGATGAAAATGCCATTGCTCAAGTCGCACGTAAGAACGACTTTCCCTTAAATACATTGAAGCAACAAGAGTTCTTTTGGTCAGGATTGGCATCTAGCATAACGTAGTACATACTGAGATGACCTGATATGGCTTGTAGCTGTTGCTACAAGAAGAGTTTTAGGTTGTTTTATGGTTGCATGGCAATGTTGAGATACACCACCTGATCTTGATGTAGTGCTTAGGCCTGTCAGACAGGGGTTCAGACAAATAGTGTTTTGTCAGCTTTTCCTCTGCATCTGTGTATTCACTAGCTCTTTTCCATCAGTGCATTGATTTCTTTTACTCCTTTCTGGCTTCTTTAGGCACTGTGGGAAACTAGAGAAAAAAATATGCCCTTGATGTACTGTGAATCTCATCCATATGCCTGTACCGTAGGCAAGTCTGGCCAAAGCTGACATCACCTTTTTGTATCATCTCCTGCAAACATTTTCTGAACTGATTTTCTCTCTTCTGCTTTTCTCTGCTTTTTCCTCTCTTCCTTCCCAGGGCAGTTCTTCAGCCCTGTCAGTGTTTCTTGTATGCAGCTCTTATCAGCTTTGTCAGTTCCCTTCTAAGTGGACAGTGGTCTTCCACTACTTTTTGGCATTATTTCTATTTTTCTCTGGTTTTTTAGTACAGTCCACATGGGAATTTTTATGTGTCTTATTAGATGTGGCTCTCAACCACCTACCATGTCAAGGAATTCAAGGGAAGAACTGGACCTAGGCCAGAACTGATATTTGAAGCATTAACAGCTTTTCTCATCTGGGTAAAGTAGGAAATTGCATATCTATCTGATTGCATTTTTAAAAATTGTCATTACGTGCTTGGTCACATATAAACAGTCAAGCGGTACTCAAGTTGGGTTTATACATTATGATAATCTAATTACATGTATCTGTCTTAAACCAGCATGGTAATATAATTTGGACTTTTATTTGATTTTATGATCCCTGTGGTAGAGAAAAAATCATTTGATGAATATTATTGAGAAATAAGGCATTCTGGAAAAATACATTCATACTATATTTAAACTGAAAAAGGTGACTTTCTGGATAGTGTGTCACAGATTTCAAAGAAAATCATTATGATAGTGTAGCTTGCACTCCTGAGTCATTGAGATAAGACTTTGCTATTTGTGCTTGAAATCCACTAGATATGCCTGGGCTAGTATCGAGATTTTTGGAAAGTGTAAAAACTTTCCAGAGAGGAAGAACCCCCTGCAGCCTTAAGTAAATTATTAAACTTGCAAGCTTTTATCAGTGTATGCCATATCTTTAGTGGGAATTATCAACTATAGCTCCAGCTGTTGCTGCTTTGTGTACATTTTATGCCTGATATGAAGTCTTTATTTTCAAGGTATATTTCCAAAGTAAATAAAAATTAAATAAATGAAAACTGTCATTAAGTCATCCAGTGATCTTTTCTTTGATAAGCTAAACAATCTTCTCATTCTGAGGTATATCTTCTCATTTTTGAGTTGAGTCTTGAAACTCTCAACCCTCTTCAATTAATGTGCATGCTTTTTCAGTTGTAGTCACCAAACAGTCCACTGACACATAGAAAATACACTTTTTTTCTACAGGTTGATTTTACTTCCTCTATACATCTGAATTGTTTTTCTGTTACACTTTTATATAAAAGGTAAGCACAGATATCACTAGGGAGGGTGCAAAGAGGACAGAGCCTGTCTTTGCAGTGGTGCCCAATGACAGGACCAGAGGCAGTGGGCGCAAACTGAAACACAAGAGGCTCTGTCTGAACATCAGGAAACACTTTTGTTTCTGTGAGGATGACTGAGCACTGGCACAGGTTGGCCAAGGATGTTGTGGAGTCTCCCTCCTTAGAGGTATTCAGAAACCATGTAGACAGGGTCCTGGGCAACTGGCTTTAAGTGGTCCTTCATGAGCCCGGTTGGACCAGATGACCTCCAGAGGTTCCTTCCAACCTCAACCATTCTGTGATTCTGTGATCACTTCCACATTTACACATGATTTAATAAAAATGGGTGCTTGCTGACTGTGGGCTTTTTCTTTTGCTGTCAAAGTGTGTTAGCCATAGTTGGTCTTGACTCAGTGTCTTTTACTGTGGCAAATCTTCCAGGGTATTCTCCCCCACTATAATTATAGCTTACAGACTTCAAAATGTGTAGTCATAGCTCCCATATTACAACTGGTGTTGTCTGTACTTCACTTACTAAGCAGTTCAAATCCTTTTGCATCAGTTACATGTCCAGTTAAATTTTGCATCTGTCCTTATCTTAGTTTCCAGATTAAATTATCTTAATAATTTTTGATTTTGCTCTCAGTCTTGCATTATTAAACAATTACGAAATTGTATAGGGTCAACTGGAAACAACTACTTGTCTGTGATTCCTCTTCACACATATATAATGAAATCAGTCTTCCACCAGTTTTTAATTTTTTATAATTTTGCTGTGTTAATTTTCATTCAGTCTTGTTTATTAATGAAAACGTCCTATAGCATCATTTTACAGAAAATTCCCAGTATGTTACCTTTGGACTCTTTTAATACCATCAATTTTATCAGCTGAGGTTGTAATCTTGTTTAAAAGTGTTACCTTGACAACATAGTTTTCAGAAACTCACTAATTGGCACTATGGATAATTGCAGCTATTTCATTAACAAGGGAGTTAAAGGAGTCATCTGCAGTCATCACTAACTGCTGAAATTACGCTCTTAAATTCTGCTGCTGTTAGTGGCCACATGCACTGCTGTGGCCTCTTGATGCTTATTCATAGCTAGTTCAGTTGGGATTATCAAAGTGAGGACTGAGTTGCCTGGGGTGAGATCAAGGGAACTGAATCCTGTAAGCATTCTCCCAGTACACCAAAGACACAAAACAATTGTAGTTACTAAAAAACATGCCTGGAAAGGGGATTTTAGTGTCCTACCTTTTTTATATTATTGCAAGAGTTAAAAAAAAAGGTTCATAATGTGGAAGACTAGTTCATTTTCTGCTAACCTGAAAAGTTGAAAGCCACTTTTTCCATTTCTCAGAAGAGTACCCTAGTTATCATGGTAGAAACTCTGCTCGGTGGACTGTCCACCCTTTTTGTTGTGGAGTAAAAACTTCAATATTCAGAGGACTATAAAGAGCAAGGTAGCAACAGAGATCCTAAGGAGATCGTAGTTGATACCTTTTTTGTATCATTTAACTTTAAATACAGCTGTAGCCAGGTAGCTACTGTAATACTGGAGTCAGAGGTGCTTAATGGATTATAAAAGCTAGAAGGTACTTAGATTGAGTTAGAAGTTGCTGATTTGGACAATCTACTAAACTTGCTTAAACAGTGGACTGGTAGTATCTCAGAGGTACTTACAGCTTGAGGGCAGGAGAGAGAGAAGACTGAAAAAGGGCAAACTTGGGGTTTATCTTGGAGAAAAAAAGAAGGAAGGAAACTGTCTACCTATCAGTTTAACTTCAGTTCTTGGAAACATTTGGAAAAAAAGCAGTTCATAAGTATCTGGAAAGTAAGTAGGTGAGTAACAGTGATTTGTCAAGAACTGGCTGTGTCAACTGAAATCTCATTTCTTTCTGCACGTGGTAACCAGCAGTGAACAGACCAGAAGGTACAGATGTTACATGTTGCTTTTAACCAAGTTTTTAAAGCTATCTCTTAGACATTCACTTAGGAGGTTAGAAAAACTGACAGTAATCAAATGTCTGTGAAGGTGATGGAAAATCTGCATGCAGAAACTTACTCTTAATGTAATTCTTAATGTAAATTCTTAAAGTAATTCTTAATGATCCACCGACAAAACCAGAAATATGTGTATGGATGTTTGAACTCTGCTGTGTCCCGAATTGTGGGTGGGGGTCCTACGTGGGTCTAATGACATGAGATATTATTCTCCATCTGCCCTGTGGCTGAAGGTTTTGGGTTACTTACTCAAGTCTGCGTGCTATTTTAGTCCCAGATAGAAAATATACCATTTCAAATTAGCATGATCTCATTGTTCCAGTAACCTTTCTTAACTTCAGTGCTCTCTGTTGCTCCGAAGATGATGTTAAGAATTGTTGTGGGTTAACCCTGCAGCTAAGCCCCACTCAGCCACTTGCTCACTCCCCCCAAGTGGGGTGGGGGAGAGAACGGGAAGGGTAAAAGTGAGAAAACCATGTTCGTTGTGGCAGGTTTATTGCAATAGTCTGACTATCAGTAGTATAGTGCAATATTTGTGTGCCCTCAGTTTGAACAAAGAAACTTCCAGTTTATTGTTAAGACACAATAGTTTTTTAAAGTCCCTTGGATGAGGGTGTAGTATCTCAATGTGAAGTGAGAAATGCTGTTATTTTATAGGACCAGGAACATCTTTGAAACTCCCTGGAACTAGCCAAGTTGGAGGCCCCAGCCCAGCTGTTAGGTATGGGTTTATTTATTTTTTAAAAATGTGACTAGTTACAAATGAGCAAATCCTGAATTTAACTTCTGAAAATTAAATGCTTCAGATATAAATGTTTAAATTCTCTATCAATAAATACCATTCGACGTAAGGATAATTTGCTTAACATCTTCAGGCCAGTAACTCAATCAGGAAGACCTATTACAGGATTTGTGAGACCCAGTACGCAAAGTGGGCGGCCAAGTACTATGGAGCAGGCTATAAAAACACCTCGAACGGCTCTCACAGCTCGTCCAATTACTAGTGCTTCTGGGAGATATGGCAGGCTAGGAACGGTAAGTTGCTTGATTCTGTTCTCAGAACAATGGCTTTCTTGCTCATAGTATCTGGTACAGTGATATTGTAGTTGACTTAAAAGCTGCATCTAAACTGAAGTTTGAAGGAGGTGAGCATTTTTAATTTTTTGTTTAAATTGTTTTCAAAGTAGAGTTTGAAAATGTTGCTTCTTGTTAGTTTGCTAGCCTGTTCATATAAAAAATGTAAGTAATTCACAAGTTCACAAAAGTTCACGTAAATTCCAAATTCACAAGTTCTGTGAGACTCATTTTTATTCACTGAAGGCCATGAAAAGACTATGAAACGGTTTCACCATAAGTATGTCGAAACCTTCTCTGATTTTTTCAGTTTATTACAAAACAATTACTAATCTCTCAGTGTCTGTGACTTCAGAAGATAAGAAAAATAAACTATACTAGTTTTGTCCTGTTCTATTGGCAAAATTAATAAACTGCAACTGGCACAAATGTGTAATACAGATTAATATCACATTAATGGCAAAATGTGCTATCTTCTCAATATCGTAGGTATGAACTGATCTTCCTAAATCTTTCTTGAAGATTTTTTTTGTTACGTATCCCAACTACTTTCAGTCCTTCTAACAGCTAGTCCAAGCTACATGCTTAGGCACATTATGGAGATAGTGAAGAGTGGAAAGAAAAAGGTAGTTCCAGATGGTAATTCATGCAACCTCTTTCAGGGACTGTATGGGAGTAGGACAAATTCCTGGCTTTCAGAAGATTAAATTCAGCAAGAAGAGTCTCTACTGCACAGTAGAGCAATGCATCTACAAATGCTTTGTTTGTTTTTGGGTTGGTTTTTTTTTTGTATGCTACTGCTATTTTGAAAATTTTCAGGAAAAGTGTAGGGGATCTTCCCACTTAAAAAATTCTTTCTCCCCTTCAGGCTTCAATGCTAACAAATCCAGATGGCCCTTTCATAAATCTGTCTCGACTGAATTTAGCAAAATATGCTCAAAAACCCAAACTGGCAAAGGTATGTAACTGTTTTGGTTAGTGTTGTAGTATCTTTTTCTTATTTTCTGGCATCATTCTAATGTAATTGTACACGGGACTGGGGATACAAACGATGAACTGCGTTGTAGACGTAAAGTTCAGTAAAACAGTGTGTTGCACTGTCTTCTTCACCCACTCGTTACATCTCTGTCCCTTGGCCTCTTAACCAAACTAGGCAGAAGAACAGATATCCAATATAGCAAGTTCTAGTCTGGCAAGATAATGGAAGACTTCCAAACTATCATCTGAGGGCAGTTACGAGTCAGTTTTCTATCAGTTCTGAAAAAAACGCAGGCCTTTTGTCCAATTATGTCCTTGCCAGCAGTCAGCCAGCACACACATTATTCTAAATCCATCACAGTCCTTAATAGGGAGAATGTAAGAAGCCTGGGAAGGATTAAGAAAGACAAGACACATCCATAAAAAACTAGGCTTAGTTCTTCTGCTTGAAGACAGCTAGCTTTTAATTTTGTTTGGTAACTCTATATACTGTTTAAGTAGATAGCTTGGCTTTCAGATGACATATTTATTCTCAGCAACAGCTCTCAGGAATAAGAAAGATATCTTTTTAACAATTTTGGTTTTTAATTAGCATTTTCTGGGACAATGGGGTAGCTCTGTCTTCCTTCAATTTTGTATGAAAAGAGGCTTAAGCCAAAAAAATCTAAAGCAACAGTCAGAAACATCCATAGGCAGCGAATGTACTTGTCAGTATTATGAAGCTAATACATTATGACATTAACATTTCACAGAGAATGTAAGATCTAAGTTTAAATTTGGATCTACATGGATTTATAACTCTTTTTTTAAACAAGACAGCATTAAGGATAAAGCCAAAGCAGGAGGTGAGACTGCAAACTGCACTCTGTGTTAAGGATCCTTGATTAAAGTTTTAAAATTCTTCAAGCTGTCACCTCTCCCAGGTGCAAAAAGATGATAAATATTGCAACTATTACATTCACATAATTAACCTTTGTCTTCATGTTGGTATATACTCCTACATATTTCTTCCTTATGTGTTTGCAAAGTATACTCATTGCATCTTTTTTTAAGTTAGATTATCTTTTTGTTGCATGACTGGGTCTTCTGGTGCTTTGAAGTGTACAGGAATGTGGCTTCTCTCTGACTTGCATCAGCCATGTTAAGGACCATCGCAGCAAACCCCATAGCAGACAAATGACATATCACCTGTCACCAGAGAGAGCCTCTGGTAAATCTCAAGTTAGCAACTGATTTATGGAATGAAACAGGAAGCTTTGTCTTTTAGCTTGTGGATTTTTAATAGAGTTATTAAGATCACTCTAGATATTTTTATCCAAGTGAATGTTCAGTCATTTAAATCCTTCTGAAGGTCATGGCATGTAGATAACAGCAGTAAATTCCTCATGCCAGTCATGCAAGAAAACATCTTTTTTATCACTTTAGATTTACTCACTTTTACTGAATGCTTCCCTGTTGAACTAGAGGAGAAAATGTTCCACTACTTTATTTTCTATTCTTTTGTTATCCACCTATTCTAATCTCCCTATAAGTGTGTTTTTATTTATAATTCTTTAATGTCTTTTAATCATCTGTTCAGAGTCTTTTCTGACCAAAAGTAGAAGAAAAGTAGGTTGTGGTTTGCTTTCCTCACCAGGCACAACAATTCATTAGTAACTCTCTAGTTTCCTTAAGAACTCCTTAAGAAAAGCCGCAGAGTCATGGAAGCCCTTAGAAGACTGCTGTCTTGTTCATTCATTCTTTCTTTCCTCATGGGGCAATAATTTCTCTTAGTTTTTTTCTAATGAATAATAAGAATTTAGAAAAATGTTCCGTTCTTTTGAAACAATTAAGATCTGTGATTTGGGTACAGGAAAAGATGAAGGTTTAACTCAATTGAACCTGGTGTTACTAGCACCCGTACTGCATTTCTGGGCATAGAGGCTTCCAGTCTCCATTTAGTTATCTAATATCTTTCAGCATCATTTTATTCACTTAAAATGCCACCCCCATTACCTGTTACATACTCTATATTCTAGTGCAGAACAGCTACAAAGTAGTAGAACTTGCTTAGCTTTATACAGCAGTAAACAAGGAGGCAGTTATATTGCTGTGCAATTGTGGGCTTATGAACAGTTACGGCACAGCTGATGTATGTAACTTCTTTAAGCTTTGCTATTATGATGGTGTGTTTGAGTTTCAGAAGTGCAGAAGTGCAATATTGTTAGCATTTATCATTTACAAATAAAAAAGATGATTTTCCTTTACAGATCCCAAAATTCTGTCGGGTTTAGGGGTTTTTTTCCCTATGTCAAAATTTGCTCAGCTTACATTTTTAATGTTTAATTTAAGTAGATTTTGCATTACGTAAGCACTTAACTATACGTCGCAGAAAGTCTCTGTGAGATCACTTGTTGATTTTGTAGTTAAAAAATCATGAAAATGGTACCAGGTTTTCAAATCTATATTCACTTTCAAATTACAGCTGCCTTTTTTTTTTTTTTTTTTTTTTTTTAAAGTGACTTTAAGGACTGAAGATAAGAGGGAATTCCACTAATCTCTTGCAACAAATTAAGAATCAAAATGCTTTCCTGTAATGACAATGTAGCACATCTATAGTTTTTGTCTATTCAAGTCTTAATTAAATGTAAATGTCACCAATTGTGATGTGTGAATGTGATTGCTTTCACAAGGAATTAATTTCTGCCTAACATAATGAAGATTCTGTACTCTTCTAAAATAATATTATCAATTTTTATCTTCAAATATGACAATGTTTTAAACATTCTTCTGACAGGCATTGTTCGAATATATTTTTCACCATGAAAATGACGTAAAAAATGTGAGTAATTCATATGTTCCATTTTCTGTTTTTGTTAAGTATCATTCAGTTACTTCTGTCAGTATTCTGCTAAGCTAAGGATCCAGGTAATACATCAGATCTGAGTACAACAGTGAAACATTAAAAGTTGTTTAAGAGAAAGAAATCCTTTCTTACAGGGGTGATAATCAGGGATGATAATTTGCAAATACTAAGATACAGATTGCTCTCTTTTTTGAGAAGCAAAACATTCTAATGCTTAAAACTAGGTCCCTCGTCTATGAAGATGACAAGATCCCAGTATCTAATGTTTTCACGTTAACAGAATTTACTGGAGCCTGAGCAGTAGCTGAAACTACATGTCAGGTAGCTGAACTGGCTAGAAAGTTCAGAGTTCCCAAACTCTGAGAGTAAGCAGTAAGTTACGGAAACTGTCCGTTAACCGAAAAGATGAAAATTTCGGACAAAATAGTTAGGGATTGAATTGAACATCATTTGACATTTTAAACTACTGAGATGATTGTTTGTGTATTTGGGTGAATAGAAAGGAAAGGTATTTGGTGAAAATGGGAAAAATAAAATACCAGTAGGACTTTGGACACTTTTTCTAGAAATCTAATTTCATAGTGCTGGGGTGTTTTGTGGCCTCAAGAGAAAAATAATATTGTTCATATGATTGTCTATAACATTTATTCTCCAAAAATTTTCCCAATTATATGGTTTCCCCCTTACCCCATCCAAAATTTTTCTTCTGTGGTTCTTCATATGTTACTGCACTGAATGGGTAAGATCGAGTTTGGGTACGCATTGTTTAAACTTTCAGACATAGATAAAGGTTGCAGAACCTTTTTGGCAGTTCACCCAGGGAAATAATTAATTTATTCAAGGAATAACGTGTCAAAATATGTCATTACTATGTTAGATATATGCACCCATTTGAAATGGAATAAAGATTTCTGCTTGAAGTTTGTTTGAAAGAACTGTTTGTGTCAATCATGCATAGCTGACTAAACAGTTACTGAATTTTCTTCAATACTACTAACTGGTGTGTGATCAGATCTGAAGTTAAACTCTCCATTAAATCAATAACACACAAAAAAATATTTTGTTGTTGTTGACATAAATCAGAACCATTTCCAAATGTGTGGCAATGTGAAGCTTTTTAGTCTAGTAACAAATGTTTATAGTTGTACACTGTCAATTTAGTACATAGCATTCTTTTAAGGGGATTGAATGGCAATGCACTATTAATCCAAAATATGGTTGAAACAGTAAGTGCAAGTGTCAGAAATGTCAGAGAGAAACAGCAATTAACTTTTACATATTCTGATACTGAATACAAAGAAAGTGCCTGAGTTTTATGCCACTAATAATTAAAATTTATGTTGTTTGTTACTGAGACCTCAGTTCACTAAGAATAAAGGGGTCACTTGATAAGATGCCACACGTGCCTGTGACCACACTTCAGGGACATGCTGGATCTTTAGGCTAGACAGATAAATTTTATATAACACAAAGAATTTTCGAAGCACTCCACAAAAAAGTTGTAAGATGTTTTTACACTGTACCACATGTATTTTTAAATCCTTGCTGAGAACGCCAAATCACTGTCTTGCAGGAAAAGTTTTGCCTGTGGTTTTTTATGCAGCTTAGCCATTTGGATAAATATTTGTAAGCAAAGAAGTGTCAGCTTAGTCACCACTGTTTGTTGTGTAATGAGAGGGAGGTCAACATGTTTTGTTAATGATAGCATCTTGTAGGAAAAAAAATAGTGTCACGCTTCACATGACGATGTGCCTTTATAATGTAATGTGTATCTCTGAAGGGATTTTTTTTAACTGTTCAGTTTACTTTCTCTCATTTGCTTTCATTCCTCTTTTCTTCTGCACTTTCTACGCCATTTTCAACATAATTCTGTTCCCAAACTGCCCTTCCTTCCTTTTGAACCTCATCTGCGTTCATTTTTCTTAAACAAAACCAGAAATACTTTAATTTCTACTTCAACCTGGCTGCATCACTGTTTATTCACCTCTCCTACCAATGGCATTTCACTAATTCATTTTCTTGCTTCTCCCTGAAAAGAATTTGGTCACTTAGGATTCAGCAGAGAAAAAACGCGTATGTTAACTGTTTAAAAAATTATCTGGATCTTGCTTGATCACCCATTAGAACATTTGCTGACATCTCTTGCATCTTTCTATTACCAGCTACCGTGTGATGTTGCACATTCTTAAAAAAACGCAACACTTTTCTGCACGAGATGAGATGAAAGAGCTTGGAAGCCTGGGAAATTGGCTTAAGTTTGTGACTGGATAGACTGAAAAGCCTTTACTTGTGAGCTTTCTGCATGGGTAGAATTGGAAGACCCGTTCCTGCAGTTTTGCAAATAAAACACAAAAGCAGTAGTGACGATACCCTTCCTGTGTCACTGTGCTGAGCTGGAACAGTCTGTACTGTTCTCAACTGCATTATTATTTAAGAAGCTAAGGCAGTTTTATTATTTATCTTCTGTTTAGTATTCAGCCAGTATATAGAAAGAAAAAGAAAAGCCTCAGCAATTTCAGTTGAGAAGTATCATTAATCAGTGTGCATTCAACTGGACAAATAATGCTAGAAACTTGGTTCAAATTAAAAGTAAATACATCTGTAATCTATCAATAGTATTCAGCCAGTATATAGAAAGAAAAAGAAAAGCCTCAGCAATTTCAGTTGAGAAGTATCATTAATCAGTGTGCATTCAACTGGACAAATAATGCTAGAAACTTGGTTCAAATTAAAAGTAAATACAAGCTGAAACTACATGTCAGGTAGCTGAACTGGCTAGAAAGTTCAGAGTTCCCAAACTCTGAGAGTAAGCAGTAAGTTACGGAAACTGTCCGTTAACCGAAAAGATGAAAATTTCGGACAAAATAGTTAGGGATTGAATTGAACATCATTTGACATTTTAAACTACTGAGATGATTGTTTGTGTATTTGGGTGAATAGAAAGGAAAGGTATTTGGTGAAAATGGGAAAAATAAAATACCAGTAGGACTTTGGACACTTTTTCTAGAAATCTAATTTCATAGTGCTGGGGTGTTTTGTGGCCTCAAGAGAAAAATAATATTGTTCATATGATTGTCTATAACATTTATTCTCCAAAAATTTTCCCAATTATATGGTTTCCCCCTTACCCCATCCAAAATTTTTCTTCTGTGGTTCTTCATATGTTACTGCACTGAATGGGTAAGATCGAGTTTGGGTACGCATTGTTTAAACTTTCAGACATAGATAAAGGTTGCAGAACCTTTTTGGCAGTTCACCCAGGGAAATAATTAATTTATTCAAGGAATAACGTGTCAAAATATGTCATTACTATGTTAGATATATGCACCCATTTGAAATGGAATAAAGATTTCTGCTTGAAGTTTGTTTGAAAGAACTGTTTGTGTCAATCATGCGTAGCTGACTAAACAGTTACTGAATTTTCTGCAATACTACTAACTGGTGTGTGATCAGATCTGAAGTTAAACTCTCCATTAAATCAATAACACACAAAAAAATATTTTGTTGTTGTTGACATAAATCAGAACCATTTCCAAATGTGTGGCAATGTGAAGCTTTTTAGTCTAGTAACAAATGTTTATAGTTGTACACTGTCAATTTAGTACATAGCATTCTTTTAAGGGGATTGAATGGCAATGCACTATTAATCCAAAATATGGTTGAAACAGTAAGTGCAAGTGTCAGAAATGTCAGAGAGAAACAGCAATTAACTTTTACATATTCTGATACTGAATACAAAGAAAGTGCCTGAGTTTTATGCCACTAATAATTAAAATTTATGTTGTTTGTTACTGAGACCTCAGTTCACTAAGAATAAAGGGGTCACTTGATAAGATGCCACACGTGCCTGTGACCACACTTCAGGGACATGCTGGATCTTTAGGCTAGACAGATAAATTTTATATAACACAAAGAATTTTCGAAGCACTCCACAAAAAAGTTGTAAGATGTTTTTACACTGTACCACATGTATTTTTAAGTCATTGCTGAGAACGCCAAATCACTGTCTTGCAGGAAAAGTTTTGCCTGTGGTTTTTTATGCAGCTTAGCCATTTGGATAAATATTTGTAAGCAAAGAAGTGTCAGCTTAGTCACCACTGTTTGTTGTGTAATGAGAGGGAGGTCAACATGTTTTGTTAATGATAGCATCTTGTAGGAAAAAAAATAGTGTCACGCTTCACATGACGATGTGCCTTTATAATGTAATGTGTATCTCTGAAGGGATTTTTTTTAACTGTTCAGTTTACTTTCTCTCATTTGCTTTCATTCCTCTTTTCTTCTGCACTTTCTACACCATTTTCAACATAATTCTGTTCCCAAACTGCCCTTCCTTCCTTTTGAACCTCATCTGCATTCATTTTTCTTAAACAAAACCAGAAATACTTTAATTTCTACTTCAACCTGGCTGCATCACTGTTTATTCACCTCTCCTACCAATGGCATTTCACTAATTCATTTTCTTGCTTCTCCCTGAAAAGAATTTGGTCACTTAGGATTCAGCAGAGAAAAAACGCGTATGTTAACTGTTTAAAAAATTATCTGGATCTTGCTTGATCACCCATTAGAACATTTGCTGACATCTCTTGCATCTTTCTATTACCAGCTACCGTGTGATGTTGCACATTCTTAAAAAAACGCAACACTTTTCTGCACGAGATGAGATGAAAGAGCTTGGAAGCCTGGGAAATTGGCTTAAGTTTGTGACTGGATAGACTGAAAAGCCTTTACTTGTGAGCTTTCTGCATGGGTAGAATTGGAAGACCCGTTCCTGCAGTTTTGCAAATAAAACACAAAAGCAGTAGTGACGATACCCTTCCTGTGTCACTGTGCTGAGCTGGAACAGTCTGTACTGTTCTCAACTGCATTATTATTTAAGAAGCTAAGGCAGTTTTATTATTTATCTTCTGTTTAGTATTCAGCCAGTATATAGAAAGAAAAAGAAAAGCCTCAGCAATTTCAGTTGAGAAGTATCATTAATCAGTGTGCATTCAACTGGACAAATAATGCTAGAAACTTGGTTCAAATTAAAAGTAAATACATCTGTAATCTATCAATTATCAGAAATGTGGGTGTGCAAGAAGAAGAGAAGCACTGAGCTTTTTCAGTACTTGAAAATGTATTCAGAAGTCTTTCATGTTATTTAATGAAAAATTAAACAGTTCTCTGAAGAAATTACTATCACCCTAGCCGTCACTGTTCTTGACTTGTTTGCTTTTGAACACATATACTTAATAACTGACTTTCTGTACCCCTTGAGCTATTTCTAAAAGCTGTTTTATGTGCTAAATGCTGTAAGAGCAGGGCAGTTCAAAAGGCTTACCCAGAAGTAGTTCAGCTGCTACTTTTTTCAGCAGTAGACTGTGACATCGTATTCTGCCATTATTCACAGGTGGGTAGTGATGACAAGACACTTTGTCCTGAGGAAGAATGATGAGTGCACAATATATACTTGAGGCCAGAAGTCATGACCTCTGATATTTCCTTATCTCTTCCTAATATTCTAAAGTTTATATTCTCTGATAGAAATCTATTTATAATGGAATTATGCTAGATTACAAACTATAGAAATGTGGAAGACACTCACCAAAAGAAATTGTGTTAAATTGACTATGGCTAATGGAATTTACTCACCCAGCTTATAGACTATCCTGTGTTGATTTGTCTACAAATAAGACTTTAGTCAATAACTGTTGCTGGGAGATTTACTGCCATTCCACAGCGCATGAAAGCGGCAGCAGATGCTTGCTATCATGTCCATCTATCTAATTTCTTGGTGCATTCAATACTATATATGAAATTACTAAGTTTCAAATGAATGTACGTTTACCGATTTAATTTTGCGATACAGTAGTAAATTACTACAACCCTACAAGCTGTTTTATACTGAGTTACAACTGGTAGACAATTTGGAAGTCTTAGTTATAATACGGTTTAGCTAAGGAAAGTAATGGTAAAAAAATGAATCTCAGAATCATGCTAAGTGCAGTTACAATTAAATAATCTACATTCTTTTTCTTTAAAACCAGCTCCGATTCGTTCTTTAAGAAAAACTTTTTTTTTACAATTAAATAATCTACATTCTTTTTCTTTAAAAATTTCTTTTTTCCGATTCGTTCTTTAAGAAAAACTTTTTTTTAAACAGAAAACCCACTAAGTACTAGGGGGTTTTGTTATTTTTGTTTGCACAAATATAGGAACCGACAGTAAAGTAAGTTTGTTCTGAAAGGCTTCCCAGGTTAAGACTTTTATTGATATGGACTCCTGAGTACATGAGTAACTATGCTAAGTGCTCTATCGAGTAATGGTTTCAGCCGACCAGGATTTCCAGGTGATGAGTTATATCCTAAAGTTTATAAAAACTTTTGGAACAATCAGTGTGGGTTTTTTTTCTGATATGTACATTAGAAGCAAAACGCCATAAAAGGACATACCAGAATCTGTGAATCCACAATCCATGCTGGTTTTCCCTTCTGGTTATTAATACGACTGCACCAACATTCAGCAATGCACAGGAGCGCAGGACAGGTTGTAACACTTGCTACTGCTATTATAGATTGGTTTTAAATTAACATGCTGTGCAGATTGAACATTGATTTGTACCTAAATTGTGCAATTAAAAAAAAAAAAAGATTGCAGCAAGCTAAAATTGAAATATGCTAGCAGTTGGTATTGACATGGCAAGGTGAAGGCGCTGACTTTTAAAAGTGAATTTTAATCAATGTACTAACATTTCAAAGGCCGCACTGTCAAAAGATTTTGTTGTAATTTCCAGCAGAAAGTCTAACTACTCACATGCAAAAAGCTCACATTGATAAGCACAAAGCCTTTTCAGGCAAACATTTTTAGAAATATTGGTAACATTTGTAGTACTTTTGGATTAAGGTTTTTGTGATTGCTTGTAAAGTATCAGAAACAGGATTTTCCTATTCCTTTCCTACTTCCTTAGTAGGAAAGTATAAAAACAGGACTTAATTTCAGAAACTAACTTCAAAATGAAGTCATGCTTTGTTTCTTGATGTTAGTAATAGGATCCCAGGATCTGCACTGACAGATAATGTGCTGATGTTAGTGTCTACTAAGCCTGAAGCGGTCTTAGTTCCCACTCTCCAATAGCAGCGAGAATTGTTAGCCTTGCATAAAATAGTTATCGGAAATAATTAGGGTACCAGAAAGAAAGCTGAATGTGTAGCTACAGAAGGGATCGTTTTTTGAAATTCAGTCCTTCTCTGTGAATGCTTGTCATCAGAGCGCCCTAAGGAAAGCTCTTCGAAGCACGTTATTTGCAGCATGATCCTTGCTCCTTTTGAGTGGCTGCTCATGCTGCATGAGAAGCAGGTGTGGTATTTGGCAGACACACGCCTTGTTTATACATTTGTAAATGCAAAAGAAGTGACCGATGTTTTAACATCAGCTGCTTCCCCAAATTTTCCCAGTACTGGGACAAAATTCCTTATATACCTTCAGATGAAAGAAAGTATTTGTCTGGAGGGGGAAACCTGTAATTTCTGTCTTGAGGCAAGCTTTTTCCCCATTATAGCTGTAGCGTCCAGAAGCCCTGTTGTGCAATGTGCAAAGCCATTATGAAACAAAGGGCAACCAAGATAAGAGCCACCATCTGGGGTCTTCACCCATTCCGCCTAACTGGAAGAAATAGTGACTTCAGAGCTGTAAGGTTTCCTTGGTTTTCTCTCTCCTGTCACAGAGGCAGGGAATGACAACTGTCTCTTTATCTTTGAGGGCAGCATCAGTGCAACTCCTTAGCCTGAACTGCTACAGAAAACAAATTATTCTTTTTCACAGAGCCAAAAGAGAGCAACTTGTCTAAGTTGTCACAGCTCCACTGGCTTTGCTGTGCCGTGCCAAGTCCACACCCATTGATTACTTGCAGCCTCATTTTGCTAGCAGGAAGAACAGGAATCCAACCTAGAGGGAGATGTCACTAACTTAGGCTCTTTCTAGTATTTCAAGTATTCAGTTTACTTTTTTCCTGGATATTACTGGTTCATCTGCCACTGAGTGGCTGGTGCACAGAACTTTTCCACGTTATTCCTAATAGACGGCTAGTTTCTGATTTCTGTGGTCTGAAAAATGTTTATGAAAACAAAAAAAAAAAGGTCAATTCTGTGTCATAAAAATACCACATTAAAGCTTTTTAGACTATTTCTCATGATATCCCTAAAATATAAGTAACAAACATAGCGTGGCTATGATATGTTCTGGGACGAAATGGAATTTAGAAAAAACGAACACTAATGATTGCTTCTTTGGTAGGTATTGATATAGAACACACATTTATTTTAACAGAAATGTGGAAATTATAGCTAAAACATGAAAAGCCATAGATTCTGTCTGTGGTGGCTGATGGTAGCACATTGATTCTCATGCCTACTTCTCCAATTTATGAGATAAAAGAGATTTTAGACCTCTACCTTCTTCAATAGCTATCTATTTCTTAGAATATTTATCTATTTTTTCTTGTCATAAAATTATTATTTACGTCATAGACTCAAAGGAAGAAGTATTTCTTACTGTACACATGTGACAGTTCCCAGAAGTGGAGGCAGCCTGATATGAGCAATGAGATGACAGTTTCTATAGTATTTCAAACTGGCTGAACTGATTTCTTTGTTTTAGTATACTTTTACTTGTTTTGAACAACTTTTAGTGGACAAGGATGGGAAGCTTGGAAAAAGTGTGTTGGCTTACACAAATATTCTGTATATTCTCAAGCAGCACTTCAGGAATCTGATCAAATTAATTTTATATTTACTCTATGAATTACTACAAGCTATTTGGATTACATATTCTTATAGGGACAAATTATCCTTTCAGCTACTTTATGCACTAAGCTATAAAAACAGTAAACATAAAGCAGTGCCCTCACCTCAAGTTTACCAGGACTTTTTATTTAAAATTTTCTCTGTACAAAAATCTTTACATTTTTTACTTCATGTTCTTTCTCTTTGCATAAACATTGAAGGTATTAATGTTAAGATGATGGGTTTGTTTTGGAAGGCACTGGATTTGGCAGCCCTTGCCACTGAGCATGCACAATTCAAGGACTGGTGGTGGAAAGTCCAAATTGGGAAGTGCTACTATAGGTAAGCCGTTGGTCATTTCTTCTGTGATCAGTGAGTATGAGTGCAGGACCTGAACTGCTGGGTGTATTGTGCGACGCTGAATGCTGAGAAATAGTACAGTGACTATTTAGTTGGAGAACGCTGTGCTTACAGTTAAATCTCCTTTAGTATACAAGGAGATTACATTCAACTGCTTGAGGTAAAAACATCAACATAGAGTACCTTGAAGTAACAGAATAGGTTGCATCTTTACCTTTGTCAATGTGTTTCGAAGTTGTTTGAAAAGTCAATAAATAAATGCAAAGAACTATTGTTAAAACAGGCCCCACAAAATTAATATTACAGTACTAGCTTGAGAAATGAACTGTCAGTGAGGGCTTCAGATTGATGAAATAGTAAAAAATGAAATATTCACCTTAGACGCTTTCTGCCAGAGGTACATTGCCCAAGAAGTACCAGTTCCAAAGATGCCAAGGCCTCAGGGCTGGCACCGCGTACCCGAGCATATGACAGAAATGGCTTAGGAGTACCGCAGCCCTGTGCGGCGACACGCCTCTCTGAGGGAAGGGTGGCAGCAGCGGGGAGGAGAGCTTCTTGCAAGGAGTTCAGAGCGGTTGCTGAGGCTCTAGCTGTGATTGTAACAGCCAGTTATACCAAAGCCAGTGAAACTCCTCCTGATACAACCCTGCTTCCCGTAATTCACACAAGTACTGAGGCAGCTCCCCCTTTCATTCTTTACAATGTGTGTGTCCCATGAGTGTAAAACATATGGATACCGGATTGGTTGTTAAAAAACTGAAGCATCATCTGCAGTCTTTGCAATTCTATAAGCAATTCTGGTATGAACGGGCTGATAATACGAAGCAGTTGGCCCTTTAAAATTGCATATTGTATCTTGGCTTGAAACTATTGCTTCTTTTTAGATGCTCAAACTAACAGAATTCTTCACTATCCTTAACCTTTATTTGACATTCTTTAGAAGGTTAGACTGGTTTTTTTCAGCTTAGAGGTCATTCATCACTTTCAGGATTTTTATGAATAGTGTTATAGAGGCATCCAAGCGGGCACATGTACTTCCAGGATCTCAAATTACCTTATGTCCCCATTGGCTCTGTTTCTTTGTTTTGGCTGGCTTGTTCTGCCTGTGTTTTGTGTTTCTTCACCAAGTGTATGTGCTCTTTGGCTGAAGGGAAGAAAAGGCAATTTGCATACAAGAAAGTGTACCTTTTTCCTGTTGTTGAAATGGTACAATCCGCTTAATTTTGTGGTCTATATAGCATTTATAGATTACTGCAAAATATTCTACAGTAATACTGCAAAACAAATGCTTTTGAGATGAAACAGACTTCTGTGAGGTTCGTGTGCCGCGTACTGCGCCCTCCTGAGCGATCTGCTTGGACACTCTCAAGCTGAGGTGCTGTTTGCAATACAGCACGTTTTCAAGACACAGTTAAAGATTTTTAACATCAGCAGCAGAAGTTTCACCATTTCCCATACAAGGCTAGGAGAAGGTGTTTTATAGATGATGAAACATTCCCTAAACTTTACAGTGGAGAGTGTCTACATGATCTTTGCTGTGAGTGAGGACATTCTGCTCCAAAACCATGTGGGTAGAGGTTGAGGAATTACTTTAATTGCTCATTTTCTACTGCCCATTCTGTTCCAAGAGCAGGAAGGATTCCTGTGAAATTGAGTATATTATTAATGAATTACTAGTACATCATTACTAGAAGGCTGCATGTACAAAAGGGGGCCCAATTTCGTGAATTTCCCTTTTTTGTAGTTTTGAATGGTTGTCTTTGTAACCTTAACATATTTAACAGCATGGGTTTTGTTAATATGCACACAAATACATGACCTTAAAGTATGTTTTTGGGCAGTTCATGTTTGGTTTAGTGTGCACCGCTTCATTTTTTAATAAGCTTTTTTAAAAAACCCAAAAACCCAGCAAACAAATACTGTCTATATCTATCTGTTGTCTCTTTAGGTTAGGATTATATCGTGAAGCCGAAAAACAGTTTAAGTCAGCTCTGAAGCAACAGGACATGGTTGATACAATCTTGTATTTGGCAAAAGTAAGTCATAGATTTGCTTGTTTAAGAATGAAATGACATTCCAGACTCTCCCTGAGAAGTCCATACACCAGAATAGCTGAGTATTGAGCTTGATACACCATTAAGTTTAATAGTGTGTGATCTCCATAAAGACCTGAGGCAATGCTTGCTAACAGTTGAAATTGGAGTTCATAGTTTACAAAAAGATTTTAGAGCTTCCAAATTTCACACACAAAAAAAAAAAATCTCCTACGTTACTATATTCTTTGCTCTAAAATCCAACGAAGATTATATAGCTAAAGAATTATTGGGAGTTCCAGTATGAAGAACAATGTAGCTGTATATGGTCTCCTAGGAAATGAATGCAATAAATCAGTAAGTGAAGAGTGAAGCTCAAAATCCTAGTTTCACAAGCAAAATCAAAGCAAAGTGAGCTTAAAGGAAGCAACCAGAGACCTTGAAACAGAGAATGTTCTGTCAAAATAAAGGCATTAAAAGCTTTAAAAGAACAAGTGGCACAGCTAAGCCTTAGCATTACTTGTTTACCAGGATACACATCAGATTCTAAACATTTTCCAAGATGTTCAAGAAAACGTGGCCTGTGAGAAACTAAAACTGCATTTTTCTTCTTCTTGTCCTAGAAGAAGATGAAATCAGTTGCTCTTTATCAGCTCCCTTTAAGCCAGCTGTCACAGGCCTATGCAAAATCATCACTACTAGTGGATAATTCAGATATTCCTATTACGATATTTGCTTTAACTTTACATTTCTTGAGCAATTTATGTTTTGTATTTAAACAATCATCATTGCTACCTGGAGACTTGTCTTCAATGCAGCTGTTGGAGTTGGTTTACTCAATTGAGCTTAGTAATTTTAGGTTTCTGTCACTACCAGCAGTCATTCTGCAAAACGCATGAGCTACGCGGAGTGATTAAATTGGCAGAGTAATTGGATTAACAAACAGTGATTTGTTAAGGGAGATATGCAACACCCACATCATTATTAGCTGAAGTAGAAGCTGCATTTGAACTTCCACCTCCCACTCCATAGGCCAACTTGCTCAAGTATAAGGCATCACACATGATTTAGCAACTGTGGGTGGACAGGCAATAGAGTAGGGCACTGAGATATAGCTCAATCTGACAGTACTGAAAGATAAGGCTTGAGTTAAGCAGCCATTAAAAAAATAAGGGATTGCATCAAGTTCTGTGCAAACACACCGATACTACAGTACCAATTATTTTTCTGTTTATATTTGTTATTACAACAGCTCTCTGGGTTTTTAAAAATATTTTCCTGAAAGCTAACTCTCCCTTGAAATGTAATTTATGAAAAAATAAAAGACCAAAAGAAATCTAAAAAAATAAAAGAGTCTTTAAAGAAATAAGTCAGGACTGCTGAGAAGTTACAAAGTATTTCATGACCCAGAAGAACTGGAAATGGGATATTTTTACCAGAGATGAGAGAGATACCCAAAAGAAAATGGAGCCATTCAGAGTTTATTATCTAAAACTTAATGACTGTAGCTATAATACTCTTAAAGTGCAGGTCTCCCCAAAGCAGTAGGGTAGGGTGAGCAGGTGGAAGTTGTCCCACCTGTCTTTTAATTTCTTTTGCCACTCATCTGGACATCAGCTCTACAGTCTGCAGAGGCGTTGGACGGTGTGATATGCCACTGGATATGGGAATGACGTAGTACGGTACCGTGGCTGTGTTGCCTTAGCATAATATTTGCACAGAGGACCTGTAGCAAGTGCATCTTTGGAGTGAACCTCCAAATGAAGCAATAGAGCAGACTTGAGTCATAAGGCTCGGAAAACATCATAAACAAACATTAAAAGATAAAAAAGGAGCAGACGTAGTGGAGATTCCTGTCCTCCATTTTTTACAATTTTTGCCCTAAGAATATGAAGATAGCTGTGCTTCATAGTTAGATCAGGTCAAAAAACAAGCAAGCAAACAAACCAAAAATACAGCTAATTAAAATTTTCTCTCAGTTCAAACATAGAAAATAAGCAATTATTTGTAGGTATGGCAGTGTGCACTAGCTTACTCCATGTATTTAGGATAAATTGTGCAAGTCACTCACATAGGTGATACGTAGGAGTAAAACAACCAGCCTATTCTCTTTCCTCTGTGTACCTTCCACTGAAACTCTTTACAGAGTAATTTAGTTGTAGAAAACTGTTGCTAGAAGAAAATAAGGGACATGATAGTCAGAACAGAGACAATTAAAGTTTAAAATTTAATGCAGACATAAAATTAATTAGAAACTGCCACATGATTTATAAATGAAAGATGACTCAAAG
>NW_009259691.1:376633-399571 GCF_000687185.1 Egretta garzetta | reverse complement strand
AGCATATTGATTGATGGTGTCATTAGTGTAGTCCTAGTCTACCAAGCACCACAGCCCCCAGAAAACCCAAACCCCTCACTCTTTTATTGCTTTTCATAAGAAGGAAAATACAGGAAATGCAAGTGACATTAGCAAAATGACTGGAAAAAATATGCCTGTATTTTTTTCTTTTTGATCAACTTGAAATGGCAGTCCCTTGCTAGGAAGGCAGCCACTGTCAACACCTCTTAGACAATTCAGAATGTCACTTGAGTGGTCACAGGAAAGAATCCTTTGCAAATGTCTACAGCAGTATATATCTACAGGGATGCAAATAAAGGACCTATGACTTTAACTAGTATTTTAATTGTTGTCACTCAGAAGTCCATTGCTCAAGGGCAGAAACAAAAAAATGTCTTTGGAGGTTTCTCAGGTGTTTAGTTAACATTGATATTTTTCTTAGATTGCATCACAGAATGTTTCTGTCAGGATACCAGCCACGGATTCTTTCCCCTTTTTAGTCATATCAAGTATTAGCAGTATTAGCTCCAACAGGAGCACTCAAAACTCTTTGCCACTGAGTCGGAGACAGATCATCACTCTAGCCATCTAGTTTCCCAGAGCAGGAGTGCGGGGTTTTTTTCCTTTGCTGTAGCTGTATTTACCATGCCCCACAACAGGCAGGCTTTGCAGTTGTACTCTCCAACAGCTGCAGAGGTGGTCTCTATCGACACACTGATGTCCTCTGTTCAGCTCTCACACAACGTTATCCACATGACACGTTGTCATAATCATGGAGACCAAACCGCCCTCTTTCTGTTACAGGATTTTATTGTTTGTGACAGGGGAGGTGGGCAGAGCAGTAAGGAAATGTAAAAGTGTCACTGCTCTGTGCAGTGCAGTCTTATTTGACTAAGTGAAATATTTTGGTATTCCAGCACTATCAACCTGAAAGATATGGTTCTTTCAAGCCGAAACATAAGTTTTTTTTAAAATACATGAAACAGGAAAATAGTCAAGGTGATACCTTCACCTCAGTGTCAAAGTATGTTATTTTGATACGATAATAAATAGCAAGATACTTTTTTTGGTTTATTAGTAATGTCCAGATGAATTAATAATGTCTAGGTGATATGCATGCAAATTTAATTTTCTTAATTAGCCTATTTTATCTTCATTACAGAGATTTATTCAGTATTCACATTATTTTCCCAGTATTATTCACCATCTCAGCTAATGGTTTACTGCATCAAGGGAGGTGTCAGCCCTTTTATTTATCTCCCTTCTTAAACAGCAGTACAAGTATAGAAGTCAGACATTTGACATTTATATACACTTTTTATTTGCTTAGGTGTATTTGCGCTTGGATCAGCCCGTAACAGCTTTGAACCTTTTCAAGCAAGGGTTAGATCGATTTCCTGGAGAAGTGACTCTTATTTGTGGAATTGCCAGAATCTACGAGGTATGCACCCCCTATGCAGTCCTTATTGTGGCCAAGGTTAGCTGCCTGGGCAAGAAAAAAGAGCCAGTAGTTGCATTACTTACAGTTGTAAGGGCATCAAAAATTAAACTACGCTGATTTTCAGTATCACTAATGCAAAGCAGGTAACATTGTCAAAGATACCAAAGTAATTTTATTTACCATTGACACACAGAAGCAAGTCCACGTTAAGTCAAGTGGTCCAGATGTTGTCCATGTAGCTAGGTCTAGTTTATGTGTGTCGCGTCGTACTAAAACCGCTCAAGTCACCAGCAGCCTGCTAGCAGGATTAAGCAGCAAAGCAAGTCTACTCGTCAGCGTTGTCGTTATTAGCACTATGTGTTACTGTTAGTTTCTTAAGCCACTGAGAACAGTTGGAATGTGAATGTTTCTTAGTTAAGGAAGCAAATGTTATTTTAAGCAGGAATGGTTTTAAAGCAGTTTCATTTTAGCTTGGTGACCATGTATTTTGTATGTTAAAAGTGTGTATTTTCATGTCAAACAGTGGATTTAATATTGTTTTTCACTGAAAGTTGGTAATGATGCTATTCCAGAACAAATGTTTTAAACAAAGTCATGAATATTTTTTTCTACATTCATACTTGGCATTCTCTCCTGTTCTCATCATTCTCATCTAACCCCTAAGCATTAATCCATTTTCATATTAAATCCTTTTTGTCCTTCAGCAAGGAAGAAAACAGCTGCATAATTTTTGGAGGCTTTTCTTCCTGAATTGTTAAACAGTTTTTAATATGGATGTTATTTTGCAGAACCATACATAACATTGCATAACCCTTTAAGGAATTATTAAAAGAGCAGCATATAGTTGACAGGATCTAGTTTTGCACTGACACCTGAGTGCAAGATTATAGCTTCATTAGCAAAGATTTGTACTGCAGCACAGGGCTACTCTCATTACATAGACTCACAAGTGGAATATACTCATCAGGCATCTTAATCAGAGCTTCTCTTCTCTGTTACTACCTTTTGACAGTAGGAAGAGTTGTAGACCTTTTTTGGTTTTAAAAATTTTTTAAATGGCTGCTTTAGTACTATTTCTTTTAATCGCAGGAAATATATATTTTCATAGCTAAATACGCTGCTGAGGTTAAATAAAAGCTTATTCTTTAGTCATGTTGAGAGTACAGCATATCTACAGCACACAGGTAGAAATTATTCCCCTCTAAACAGAGAAGTGTGTTTTGATCTTTTCATTTATTTTCTTCTGATACAGGGTAGAGTTCTCTGGTGACTTGCGCTCCTCAGAAACAGTGTGATATTGTTTACAGCAATAAGTTAGCCCTAATTCATCTTCCAAGTGACATACGTCTGGGCATGTGTTTATACAATATAGTTCTCTTAACAGGCATATCGTAGCTAGTACAAGTTTTGGTAATAACTCCATGATTCCTGTTTTCAAAGGCACGTAATAATTCTTCATATGCAATTATATTCTCATTTGTGTTCAGATCAATTAATGAGTTGACTTACAAAGCATTAAAAATAATTGAGATGTTGACTGGGGAATAAGTCTACTGTGTGTTACCATACTGGGAAACCGACTGCGCGGTACTGTCTATCGCAAGGTACTATAGCAAACACCTATTGCCCATGCTAAACTTCTGACCAATCTTTTGTTTTCTAAAATAGAAAAAAATAAATCTCTTTTTGTAGCTATGGCAGGTTAATGACAGGTACAGCTAGCACTGATAAATTAATACACATTCTTCTTGCGTGGATGTGTATCGCTTGTGAAGATGCCAACTGGTGATGTTGCCTTGTATGATCAGAGAACTGTAAAAGCGTACGTAATTAATCTTGGTTGCAGGGCATAGATAAAACAATCAGTAGATTGACATTTGAATAATTTTTATGATAAAAATTAGTGATAAAAAGTAGAATTAATCTGAATTTTTTCTAATTGTATAGGAAATGAACAATATCTCCTCAGCTGCAGACTACTATAAAGACGTCTTAAAACAAGACAATACTCATGTGGAAGCCATTGCATGCATTGGCAGTAACCATTTTTATTCAGACCAGCCTGAGATAGCTCTGCGGTTTTATAGGTATCTACACTTGCGGAGAGGGAGGGGGAACTGAGTGCGTGGGAGGGTGGTATAAAGGGCTGATTTTTGTAATGCTGGTAGCAAAAAAAGAACATTAGGAGATTGGCCTGGGAGGATGATTGCGCATTTGGACAAATACCACCAATAAAATCAGCATACCAACTTACATGTCTTCTCAGTCAGTGATAATTACATCTGCTCTTAAATAAAATTTGTCATCATTACGTGTGGAGTATGTAGAAGTATCAGCAAAGGTTATCAAAACAGTTATTATTTGATTAATAAACAAGAAATGATTTTTCACAGCATGAGGCAGTTTGAGAACAGTGGCCCTTACTCTCAACTTCAGTTGCATTCAGAAGGCACAGGGGCTGCCTGTTTAGCCCTTTGAAAAAGAGTGGTCTTTGAAAAACTCCACCTGGAGTCACGAGCAGTTGTGACCACAAAATCCCTTACTTGAATGTTGGCTGGGGTTCCTCCATATTTTACTGAAAGCAATAAAAAGATAGCGTTAAGCAATGCTGCTTGCTTTTTATTTCAATACAGAGTGCAAAGGAGCCTGACTCATGTTGTTAAGTCTAAGAGCAGATTAAATCAATATAAGCACTACCATCTCATTTCTGTTTGACCTGAGCTCTTTGATGCTTTAGGTTCAGAAACTCCATCATGCTGCAGACAGCAGCCCTCTTTTTCCTTGGCCCTCTTAGCGTATCTGTTTTTCCTATAAATATGAATAAACGGACTTTTATAAAACAGCTCCATTCTAAAAGACACATTAAACAATGTCAGTTTAAATCAAAATCTGAGGTATGTTTCAGATGTAAGATTAGTGTAGATTCACATACTAGATGTACGAGTGGTGGTTAGAGCAGTGCTGAAGGACAGGGATCAAGCAAAAAATTGAAGTCTGAAGAATTATAAAAAGTAACTGCAACAAATTACAGCTTTATTGAGGTTGAGGGATTGGAAAGAGGAAATGGAGAGAGTCTGCGTACAGCTCTGTCTTACAGTAAAGTCAGATCATGGCATGGTCAAAAAGACAGAAGTTATCTAATTTACAAGAAGACTGTTTTGCACAGCTTTGATTCTGCTAATCAGAAGTGTCCTGTGCTGCCCTTCATGAAACCTTTACCAAGACTTAACACTTGGTTATTACACTGTCTCAGAATAGGGGGAAAGGAGGAGAGAACTTTGTCATTTAGAATAGGACTCTTATTTGAAATTAATCTAAAAACCCAAATATTTTCTTTCCATCTAGACGGCTCCTGCAGATGGGTGTTTATAACTGCCAGCTTTTTAACAATCTGGGCCTCTGTTGCTTCTATGCCCAGCAGTATGATATGACGCTCTCTTCCTTTGAACGTGCGCTTTTTTTGGCTGAAAATGAGGAGGAGACAGCAGATGTGTGGTACAACTTGGGACATGTGGCTGTGGTATGAAAAATATTAACAACCTTTCTGAATAAATGTAATTTTACAAAAACTGGAAAAAGAGTAACTGGGAAGGAGTCATTGCCCTGCTTTGAAACACAAAACCCAACAGTGCACAGGATAAAGTGCAGTACAGATTGAAGGTTTATTTGCACTTCAGTAGAGAGGAAGAGGCAAAAGAAAAAAGATCTATACGTATTCACAGAACGTGGCTTACTCCTGCTAAAAGATGCTCCCTCCCCACCATCTTTAACCTTCCCTTCTTTCTAAAAAAATTGCAACACGTACCAGCCCTTGAAGGCCTTTGCTGCAATACAAGCTAATCTGACAAAAAAAAAGAATTCAAGATATTTTGCCCTGAGCTGTTATTTGTGTTACATGGAGCATTAGACCGATTCTGTTGTCTTAAAAATACATATTCAGCAGCATGTAGCAGAACCTAAAGTGCTATGTATGTCATAGTTGAGAAGGCATGGTCCTGTCTGATAGGCAGCTATTGCGTGAAAGTTTGTTAAATTTCTACACTACCTCACATTCATTGCCCATTTTTGCAGATGTTCTTCCAGAAGTTGTGTTAGATTTCTATTTAGCTGTATGCCCACAATAAGGTTCCTCAGTAAAGTTTTTGACAGCTTTCTAATATGAGTTGTCTTCAAATGCTGATTATGATTTAACTTAAGGCAGAGAGAAACTCAACTGTTCATCTTGATTGTACTGCAACTAGGATAAACACATTAATTTATACTGCGTAAACCATTGAAATCTGAACTGATGTGCTTGTATTTTTCAGCATTTGTGACTTTTAATGTTTAACCTGATGCTGTATCAGTGTTGGTCATAACACTAGAGCATTAAAGAGTAGTCAGCTGCCCCGTACAAAGAAATTAATCTCCCTTAATTTTTGTCTGCTAAAAACTAGGCTTACGTGTGATTTTTTTTAATCTGTGTAGAGACAGAGAGGCAAGATGACTTCCCTGCTGGAGACATCTCTGTTTTTCTTACCCTGCTATAGACGGTAGCAGATAACGTAGTCTTTAGATGACACTTCAGTCATCTAAAAGTTAAATTAGATAAAATGAATATCACTTAGAGCATGGAAGTTTGTGCTGGAGAGAAACGATTCTGTCTGGAGGAAGAATGAGAAGCAAATGAGAGTGTCTGGGAAGAAAGCACATATGGTTCTGATCAGTGTGTTTTTATTGTAATTTGTGTTCTATGGTAGTACATATGGGTGAAAAGATACTCCAGACAACAAAACAGATGCATGTTGTTTCCAATCTTTTCACAAATTAAAATACAATCTTGCTTTTAGGGGATAGGAGACCTGAATCTGGCTTACCAGTGTTTCAAGCTAACATTAGTCAACAATAACGACTATGCGGAAGCTTACAACAACTTGGCTGTGCTGGAAATGCGAAAAGGTCACACTGAGCAGGTTGGTGTTGAATCTCTGCCTAAGCAGAATGCTTCCTTTGGCCCTTTTGTACTTAAGAAACGTGTCATTTCCCTGAGGTGGAGGCATCATACAAACGTCTAGCTTACTATTACAGGCAGAAAATATGGATAACTTTTATGCATGTTTCAGTGTAACCTCCATATTGTCATGCCATCTCCCATTAAAATGCTCATTCTTGGGCGTATCCAAATGGTTCATCAAAGACAAATGAGGTTTACAGTGGCTTTGCAGTTGTTGAGATATTTTTTCTAAATTCATACCCAAACCAAAACCCATCACTTAATTGTAACTTAAATTACAACCTTGACTATATTCTCAGCTTATAGATGTAGATAATATACTCTTGTTGGGTGGCAGAAGACAGCAATCAGGTCAGCTCTTAAAAGATTTTTTTCAGCAAGAGATTGCTTTAGAGTTTTGTCCCAAAGCAGCTGGTTTTTGATAAATACTTTTGCATCAGTAAGCTTGGTGGTTCGTCTTAACCTAATGTGAGTATACTAAGTTGTATTGCACTTAGATGTATAATTGACATGCACAGTAGATTAAATGCATTCCTTTTTTATACTCATGCAGGGAAAATTAATACGCATTTGTTGGACAGTTTGAACAACTGGGGGCTTGTTTTAATCCTCATGGGAGCAAGCCTATTTTGATGGATTCATATATACATCAGAGAGCTACAATATGATATAAAGATTTGTAAATACCTTTTTTGAGAGCAAATTCTCAAAGTTAACTTTATTCAGATAACTAGCAATTACCATGGGAACACTGAAATGAACCCAGCACTGGATGTTTCCAGTGACAAATCAACTTCAGGTTTAGTTCCAGTTTCATAATCAGTAAATTTAGAGACATTTAATTCCCAGGTGGAACTTACGTCCAGTTGTGGAAGTTGTGATTGCTAATAATTAGCACTGCAGAGCCTTTCCAATATAATCAATTGTTTCCTGTCTATTTCTTTACAATGAGGGTGGTGAAACACTGGAACAGGCTGCCCAGAGAGGTAGTGGAGGCCCCATCCCTGGAAACATTCAAGGCCAGGTTGGACGGGGCTCTGAGCAGCCTGATCTAGTTAGCGGTGTCCCTGCTCCTGCGGGGGGGTTGGACTAGATGACCTCTAGGGGTCCCTTCCAACCCAAAACATTCTATGATTCTATGATTTTAGTTTTTAGCTTAAAATTTTCTATTTTCTTCTTGTATCACATGTATAATTAAAAATCAGAATCATCATGGCAATAAAATTATGCACAGAAGAATAAAAAATGTGAAGACATTTTGCTTATCTTGGATATTATTTTATTTCACAAAGTTCTTTCATAAGTACTGTTGCATGTACTCAGAATTATCAGATTTAGTAAGCTCTTCACTCTGCCTTCCCAAACAGTTCACAGATACTTTTGTTTTTAAGACATCAGTTTTTTTCCCCTGAAGTTCCACTTTGTAGTAAAAGCATTCACAAGCTGACCTTAATTTTGTATTGGATTTACAGCATGAAAATGCACACTCTGATACTTACTTTTTCATTAGTTTCTAATGCTACTATTTTGCTAGTCAGAAAAAAAAGAGTTAATTTTATTAAAATTTTTGGTGTGAAAACTGTCCCTTTTATGATAAAATTTAGGTTTTCTGGGATGCTTGAGACAGCGCTGTCAGAGACAACAGATAAATACAGTAGTGTGGGACTTTAAATACTTTTTTTTAATTAACATATTCTGTTCAGTGTTTAGGACTGAATTGCTTATTTGAGTAAGTCCCAACATGTTTTTTCTGACTCAATGAAGAGTCTTACTCATTTCAATGCTATTAAACAGTGTTATGCCTAAACATACTATTGCTGTAACTCATACATAGTTGAAGATGGCTTTCTTAGTAAAGGCCTAGTAAAGAAAACACAGGATGATTTCTTTTAAGAATGATGGAAATTCCATTAGATTTTTGTTACCCTCCCTCCCGCCCAGATTTCACTGTATTTTTGTTTTCTTTCTCTACATAGGCAAGAGCTTTGCTGCAGACTGCTTCATCTTTAGCACCTCATATGTACGAGCCCCATTTCAACTTTGCAATACTCTCAGAGAAGGTAATGCACTATCCTATTCTTGTAATCTAAAAATTGAGCCTTGGTGGGGCAGTTGGGATTTTATTGTTATTACTAAGAATTCCAAATAGGTAAGACAAAAGAATACATGTTGCATAAACTCAAGGAAAACTAATGTTACATTTTTGTTTTAATACCCAGAAGCTTTGTGTGTAAAAGTAGTCATTCAGGTGTTTGCTTTTGAGAATAAGTGAGGCCAACCAGCTGTAAAGTAACTTTGTAATTTTCCAAATGCCCAGAAGATGAACAATCAGTTAACAATTCCATCTACAGTTTTTACAGTCGTTGGCTTTTTCAGAATGTGAAGTGGACTAGTATCATATGATTTATCAGTAATTATAAAAAGAATATCATTTATTCATCCCATGATCTTACTGATCTCAAAAGGAAAGTCTGTTCTTCAGCTTTACAGCCTTTGAATTTTGTGTGTTAATCATTTCATATGGAGTGTCTCAGACACTGAATTAACAGGATGTCCAACATTCATGTTAATAAGAAGAAACTTGTACAAGTCCTTACATTTTTCACAAGAAAAAATTGCTCCTTTGCTTGTGCCTACACCTTCAATATTCTGTTATGAGTCTGTGTTGTGTGGGCAGCCCAACTCCTACAGATACTAAAGTACATGCGTCAAGGAGAGAACAACCCATTAATTTGTAAGCGTATCCTCTCCATTGTGAAACAAGATGGTTTTGAATAATTGCATTCCGTACTTACCGATTAAGGAGTAAATCCTAGTCTGCAAACGTCTTGTTACATAGCTTTTGCACAAAGAACCTGCAGAGGTTGTGGGAGAAGACAGATGGCCAGATCAGCTAGCTGTTGATGCAGTGTGGTAATGCAATCCTTAGATGCGGTGTAAAGCCGTGGTTTACAAAAGGTAACTTCTCTGGCCAGGACCCTGGTTTCTTCTCCTTCAGAGAATTCTTGCTGCACTGAAGCCCTGTGCTGACTGATGCACAGGCAATGGAGGCGGCCTACTGACACTTCCCATAGTTTCTTCCTTTCCACCCAGGAGCTATCACTCTTCTAGGTGTGTTCCCAAACATTTGGGTTCTTTTTGCTGGACCCACTTTCTGAGATGCTCTCTTTACGTACCCTTCCTCCTTCCAAAAAATGATGGCGATTTAGGAAAAAACAAAGTTCCTTAAGCAGGGAACAATGTGGAAACATACTTCTAAAAGCAGCAGAGTAGCAACATCAGCTCTCCAACACTGTTGTGCCTCTCTGTGAGGAAGCAGGAAATCACACGGAGCTGTGGCTTTTACGGACGCCTGATTGGTTGTGTTTTGCCTGTATATGCAACACCACTTCTATGGAGTTTAAAAACAAATCTTCCATTTTTTATTCCTCCTCACTTCAAGCACTGGGCATGGTGTACCTTCTTGTCCATTCTCCAAGAAGTCTGGTGGAATGGGATATAAAGTTACTGTCTTGAAGCATCCCTCCCATTACAATCACATTTCTGTCTTTTTCTTCTCATCCCTTGATGTAAAGGGGACATAACCCTGAGTTCAAAAGCCTCCATACTGATGCTGTTTTACTTGTTGGCTCTCAGGATCAGCTATGTTTAAACATTTGTGAGCATCAAAAATATACTGCACAGAATACATGATGCAAATACTGCAGAGCTTGGATTTACAAAATTAGTTTGTGTATTTCTTACAGGTTGGAGATCTGCAGAGGAGCTACACAGCTGCTCAGAAGTCAGAAGAAGCATTTCCAGGCCATGTTGATACACAACAGCTCATCAAACAGTTAAAACAGCACTTTGCTATGCTCTGATGAGCATATTTTTTATTATGTAAAAACAGCCAGAGCAAATGTCCCATACATCTTTTTGAAAATACTGGCTCAAAGTAGATAAACTATACTGAATGCATCCCTGTGGCAAAGCCTGTGTTACTTTGAGTAGCAGGAAAGGTTTAGGAGTCCTAATTAGTTTCTGTCATCTTAAAACATACCACTTATTAAAATGCAGCTAGAACACATGTTGGAACTACACGCATGAGAGATTACAGGAATGGCAGGATACTGCCAGTATGACAACTTTGAAATAGTTGTCTGGTATATGAGCAAGTCTCCATTTAATATTAATGAACATTTTAAAGGAATTTTTTTCTGACTTTTCTGCAGAAAAAAAAGCGGTTTTAAATATTGCTGTATGACAATCTGTCACATAACACAGAGTACAAGTACTTCCTAACTGGTCTTCAAACTTGGCTTTTGATAGTATGCTTTCTTACTGAATGTGAAGTTTTAAAATTAAAATACCTAAAAAGAATTTAAAATACATATGTAAAGCAGAAGTTCTTATATTCCTTGTTGTATGAATGAAATAAATTACAGTTTGTATGGTTTGTCTTGTTTATGTAAGTTAAAATTACATCCTTATTGCTATGAAAATTAAAGTCAGCAATCTTAATGTATTTTGAAAGACTCTGCAGAACTGGTACAACATAGCATAAATATGTGTGTTCCTCTCTATCCAGGAGAGAGTTTATTCTTGATTTCAGTGAGGGAAAAGGATATTCAGAAGCTGGCAGAGTTAAGTACCAATAATTGAGCACAAAGTATTGATTGGGTGGTTACCTGTGCTGCCACATAAGCACTGTTGCTAAATAAATATTTGGATCATGCTAACTACAAGAATACTACTAAGAGCAACAAAGACTTTCTCTCTGTCATATATCTTTGTGTTCTATCTAAAAGGGATAAACTTGCATGATTTCCCAACTTGACCTTTTTAAAAGACCTTTAAGCAATGTGGGATGTTAAGGCATTCTGAAATGGCACATCCTGAAACAGGCCTTTAAAATCTTTTCGTGTTTCTCTGATATATTAAGGGATTATCTTGATTTAGGGGCCGACCCTAAACATGCTCATGAATTTTACGTCTTCCTTTTTACTATTCGTTACTTCCCCACTCTCATCTTTGTACAACTGTTGCAGCTGGTGAAAGCAGATGCTGGGGAGCTTAGAGAAGTTGTACCCACAGGCTCCCCCACAGAGCGGTCTGTAGGTGACAGTCAGAAACACTGTCGCTAGCTGGTGTCACATCACGGTGTGAAATGCAAAAGCATTATTGGCTGAATAGATGCAGCATCTTTAATGGAAATTTTATTTTTTCCACATTGATCTTTATGTTGTCAGAAATTTGGCGCAAACTAATTGAGAGGACCTTAGTTACCGGTAATTTTCAATACCTAAATAAGATTTTACTTTCTGCTAACAAGGAAGAACTTACAGGGAAGTTCCATCCTTTGATCTACTGTACTTACGTCTTTCCAGTTGACAGTGCTAAACTTAGGAAGCTACCAGAAAAGAAAATGTTTGTCTTAGCAGTTTAAACATACGATTAGCTCAAAGTATTTTAAAATTGCATAGTAAATAAGATTATTTCTACATGAACTGAAACAGAAACTAGTAATACAACTTCAGTTTTTAATCCACTGCGGCAACTCCATAGTTCTTCAGAGGTGCTTATAAGATACCACTTACTATGATCACTGCGCAAGTTTATGATCTGAATAACTCATCTTTTTAGCAAACAGCACTCCTTCGAAAACAGATCTGACACGATTATTCTTTTAATTCTGGGGGATGTGTGGAGATTGAAAGGGCAAAGGCTCATGTATGGTAAGGAATCCTTTACACAAGATGCTTGTGCAAATTAATTATAAAAAACCCAAACACACCCCACACACAAACACACAAAGTTTTAAATAAGGATTAAAAGCTTTTTAGCTCCCTAATATGCAGCATCAGCAAGCCATTCCAAATTCATCTTACATGGTGTATTTTGATTGCCACAAAAGGCAGCAGCTATTTGCTTTGTTGACCTTTCATGCCCCAAAGCAAGGGTATGACAGTGTTTTTTTCACGACTAGCACACGTACAAATTAAATCAAATGTGGTAACAAGAACAGCACCACAATGAAACAACAGATGAATGAGCAAGCTGTTTGTTGTGGAAGAATCTTTCGATTTTGTTGTATGTTAATTCGGTGCGAGCTTCAATGAACAGATGAATCGGCAGGCCCTGGGGCAAACCGCCTTCAGTTAATTGAGGACGACATAGCACAACACAACGCATCAGAATCTGTATTCATCTCTGTGGTAGGATCATGTTAGGATGGTGTGACCTTAATATTGCAAGCAGCGTTTCTGTAACACAGAAATAATTTTTCCCCTAACCTGTAGCACAGCTCTAGCTAAGTCCAGCTAGCATTTATAAAGTGTCTTGGGAGTAGAAAATAAAATGCAGTGAAAAAACAACTCAATTTTTTTAGTCTACGGGGGAGGTGGTGTCCACAGCAACACTGCCTGGAAGGAAGCTCAAAGCAGATTGTTGGGAGGTCTTGAAGTTTCTATGGCCTTGCAGGAAAGGTCTTATAAAGTTTATATAAAAAGTCCTATAAACATGTCTGTTACCACCAACTCCAGTCAGCCTTTTGACCAGCCCCCTTGCTGGGCTCTTTCTGATGGATGAATCCACTTAAAAGTTGATAATGAAGAGTTAGGTGATGAATAGATTTTGATTGTTTTGCAAGATGTTATAGCCACAGCACCAGCCACAAAGCTGTGGCTGAAGTTAATCAGAATTCACAGTTAAGGGTTGTGGATTATTTTGTCTGCAAAAAGCGCCCTCAGAGGCCACTGGGCAGTAGAGGAGCAGTTTGCCATTAGGTGCCAGTTCAGTCACTGTAAGACTTTGGATAATGATCCCCTTTTGTTGTTGCTGCTGCTGGTGGTGGTTTTTTCTTTGGTTGCTTCCTATCTTTGTAGGTGAGAGGGAGAGATTTGGGGGTCATTCAGTCTGATCTCTGATATGACTTTAGGCCAAACATTTTTAATCCAGGAGCTCTTGTAATGAACCCAGTTTGCACTTGAGTAGCAATTACCTGCAAGAGCAGCAGCAAGTTTTGGTGCAAAAAAAAGCTACAGCATCTTCCATGAAAGATTTTGTATTTAGTCACTCTCACTACCATATGTTTGTCATCTTTCTGATGGATGATTTCAAGCTCATTCATGGCCCCCTGCTTCACCCACCCCTCAGCTGGAGGGCATGCGTTATACCTCAGCACCAGCAGCTGAACCGTCATTAGGATCTGCCACAGCTGAACCATCATTAGGATCTGCCACAGCTGAGCAGGACCATGGCTATTTTACTTCCTTTAGGCAATACCTACTTTGCCTCTGTCACCAGAGCTGTCACTGGCATCTGTGATGGTTATTTTTGACCAAATACGCTGTTTCCCTACCATAGAGAGCATGAAATAGAGAGCTTAGAAGAAGCTTTTGCACCAACCCACTTGTCTAAACTAGGACATGCCATTTTACTCCAAACAGCAAGAAGCAGTTTCTGTGAAAATGTACTGGCAGGTATCAGCTACGCCCCTTCAGCAAGGCCAGAACTGGACAGTCTGAAATGCAGGTCAAAAATCAGCTCAGGATAACTAAGTGCAGGGGAAAAGCAGCTGCCTACCAGGAAACTAAATAACCTGAGTAAAGGCTTTGTAAGACCCCACCCCGTTCCTCACCTACTCCAGAGGAAGTCTCAGAATTGCATTTTAGCATGTTTCCCAATGAGAAACATTTTGCACACAGCAATATAAAATGTGGGGCATGAAGCCACAGTGGAATCAGACTCAGATGCAAAGAAAGGGTGAGCTTTCATCAGAGGGCCAGGACAAGAGGCAGCTCACATGATTTTCTCTGCTGGTTGGAATTTCTTTAAGGTCTAGGGCTGCTGCAAACTTCCAGTTCCTGGCAGATGCCCGTGTGTACACACATTGTAATTTTGCACCACCAAGCTCTGCAGGGCACAGCGTAGTATTTTACTGCTATCCCAGCCACCACTGGGAACATGTGAGCAGATGGCGGATGTAGAATGCAAAATGCCCTTTTCTCTATAAATAGAAACAAAACTAAGTTTCTCTTTGAGACTTAGAAGATGAATGAAGCAAAAGCTGAGAAACCATGATATCCAAGTCATGGACAGACTTTATCTCCAGTCACTCTCCGATAGCGTTTGAGTTCCTGTGCTGGTAAGGTGGTCGTGTCACTCATTTCCCTATTCGCAGTTGCAGAGCTTAGGAGTGCTCAGGAGCAGCAAATGCTCAGGACCATCTGTGAGCAGGTTAAACCTGGGAGATATGTCACCAGAGAAAGCAGGTTTTATTGCAAAACTATCAAGTAAACATACCCTGAATTACGCTGAATAACTGAATGATCTGTACGAGTACTATATTACCTTCTCCTTTCCATTAGAGCAATTGCTTAGTGCACAGCCTTCTCCCTTCTTACGTTTATTTTACGAAAAGTTTAGCTGAAAAAGACTTCCTAGTTAGATACCAGATCTGCATAGATTATGTAGAAAGAAAGAAAAGAGATCAAATCAACGACTTTATGGTAAAAAGCTCACTTCTCAACACATAATGCATTATGTTTAGTTGTGTATGTGAATATATCAGCACATACAAATGTGGGGGGTTTTCCCCATTTCCTGATTGCTTTTTGACAGGTGTTGCCAGTGAAACCGATTACATTGCTTCAAAGGTAAGTCTTGGAGCCATTAAAAATGAGGTGCAAGAAGAAAGCAGGATGCAAACCTTGCTCAGCATTATGGAAAGAGCAAACTCATTAGGAGACAGGAAACTTGGCTCCAGCAAGTACACCACCCCAGCAATATCGTCTCATTTTCAGCTTATTCAGTTTACATAGCCATAAAGCAATTGCCAAGATTTTACATTTTAACTTTGGTATTATTTTATACTACTATCAATTCCATATTTTGCCAAGTCTATATCCTATAATAATCCCAAACACCTTTAAAGCTATTACACATGCTAGCTAATTAATCCTTACATATAATAAATGAAGATCAATCCCAACCAAGGGTCATAAAACCTTCGATCAAGAGACTTCGATCTATTTGTATATGAGATACCACACAAAAGCTAACTTAGGAACATAACCCTAGACTATTTTTATTCCTGTGAATTACCATAAGCCAAGAGTTCAGGGTTCAAATAAACCCATGATCTTCTAAAATATATGGTCACTGATTTTTTTTTTTTTTTTCAGTTGGTAGAATGAAAACAGATGCAGGTATCTGTCCTAGCTTTTAAGGATGTACTTGTTGGTTCTTCCCAAGATACTGGTGTGGGAGGCCCAGTAGAAAAACTTCTAAAATTTCTGACTTCTGCCTGCAATCCTGCAATATCTAAGGGATAGGCTTAAAATGCTGTGTCATTATCAAGGATTTATTTATTATGGTATTGAATGGTAGCTACTTGGATGAATGCAAGATTTGAAATTCAGCATAAATCCTGGGGAGGCAGGCTAATAAGCAGAGGACCACAAGCCATGACAAGGACATATACCAAAAATTTCTGCAGTATAACACAAGGGTACAATTACTACCTATGTGTAAGACATCCACAAATACCCTATAGATTCAAATCAGGTGGTAGCTGTAGACAGAGAAGGAAATAACTCTCCGAGAGTTCCTTAGACCCCAGTCTAACTGAACACTGGGAAACATGGGTGGAATGGGAGATCCTATTTTGCAGGGGCATATGTATATTTGCAAAATATAGAAAATTAATGGTAAATAAACATAATGTGGCTACTTATAAATTACTGAGGTAGTTTGTACTTTGCAGCCACACCTACAATAAGCTTTATTATCTTTATTAGCAGATGTGTATATATTTCTCAACCAGCTTAATTTTTAATCACTTACAAGCAAAGCTCAGAAACTTTCAAACCCCTGGGATTATGTGACTAGTCTCATACTGTCTACCTGAATACAACATCATCTTTAAAGAAAAAATTAGGCATACTCAGCAATCTCAGAAAGTGGTTCTAATTCAGGTGAAGCTTCAGATGCTCCAATGCCTTTAAAAACAAAAAACCACCACCGCCAGAACAGTTACCTTTCCTGTTAGATCAAAACTTAAAAAAACTTGAAGCGAAGCCTGAGTAATGGCAGATACTTGGTTTGGAAGGGGAGGGAGAGTTGTTTCTTGGGGTAGCCCATGACTAATGTCACATCATCGCCTGTAACTTTGTATCATGTTATTTCGGTGGACCCTACCATAACATAAGCCAATGACACAATGTAAAGTAACATACATTGTACGCAAATTCCTTTCTGGCTGAATACCTGTCATTTCTGGGAAAACAAGGTAGTTCAGGCACAAATCTCTTGAATGAGGAAGACTAAGGGAAAACTCACAAAGTATTATTTGGATTGGAAACAATATACTCATGTTATACTAAGAGGCACTTCTGGGTCTCTTGAAGATTTTCACCTAGCAACATAGCCACCTTTTCCAAGATTAAGTTCTGTTGCAGCACAATTAACGTTTATAACCATGTGCAAAAAGACAAGCTTTACCCATACAAGTCTACTCAAGCATCCTGAGGAAAAATAAATGCTCTTGTTACATGGGATTCTAAGATGTACATACTATTAATAAATTCCCCTTCCCCCTCTGGAAGTCCCACTATAGCTCAGGTTTAAAACAGCACAGCAGGTAGTTTAACAGGCCTCAAACAGTTTGTGGTTTACCATAAATCTATTGGTCTTTAAGGGGTCCACAGAGCACAGGGGAACATCACACTGCCACACTCCTGGGAGCAGTGCCGTGCTTGTCTTTGTGATCATGAGCATTTGAAAGTCAGTCCTTGGCACGGTCATAACATTTTTCTGCCCCTTCAGGAATTCATATCACCAGACACACTGAGTGTAATGATTTTGTTTTAACAATAGCAAAGGAGCTAGCTACAAGAAAGACGAGTGCTTCTTTCATGCTCTTTTTTCCACACACACCCACAGCAGGTAGTCAGTGGTGTGCTTCTCATCAGTTGATTATACTTGTAATAGAACACTTTTTTTTCATCAATCCCTATTTCAGGGTTTTGTACCAATGTTTTCATCTCTACTTAGATGATGAAACTGCTTACAGCAGAGAAACAGTAGGTGTGATAGCCCCTCATAGCTGCTGAGAAATGAGAGCACTCTCAGGCTGAGTACATCTCACTGGGCAAGAAGAAACCAACCACCCTGTGGTGTTCCCAACCACAGTCAGAACTGCTCTCTTACATGGATACGCTTCAGTATGAATAAAGCATCTCCAGACAGGTTTTGATTAAGCTTTAAGCAGCTAAAGATATACACTTGATAAAAACTTCAACAGACAGCCTGGGACTTTGTTTTAAGGCTTGTCTTACCTTTAAAAGAAACTTGTTGAGAAGATGTGGGTGCTCCAGGGCTTTGTGTAACTCCGAAAGGCTCAGGAAGCTGCTTGCCACTTCCCTTGGCTGGCACTCTGCTGCCAGTGGGATAAGGAAAGGGAGCTTTAACCCTTCCCTGGGAGTTACAGCCCAGCTGTGTGGCAGGAGCAGGCTGGCACATTACAGCTGATATAAGAAACACCTTTAATTCCTGGAATAAGACTTGCAAAATTTAAGTTTTTTCCTTAAAAGTGAGCTGAAAACAGGAATCATTCTGATCACTGGGGAATCCATCTCTGGGTCAGACACTTGATCTGAGCTACCAAGCAACCTAGAAATCACTAACGAATAGTAAGTGTGGTGTCCCCTCTTTTCTTGGTTTTTATGACCTAGTTTCATCTTTTCTCTTAGGATGTGTTCATTCTGCCACACTGCTCTTGCACTTTCCATGTCTTCATGTTGTTTCCAGGCAGTTTGGTCTGTATGACCCCAAAAGCATTCCTTTCCTCCTCCAGCTGCTGACTGGATAAGCCAGTCTGTGACCCTACATGTCACAAACAGAAAGCTGAACCTGTTGGTGGCCAGCCCTCCACCTTCGGGTGTCATGGGAGGTTCCTGGACAAGCACAAGGTTGTGTAGCTGTACCCTACAGGGGATCAGGATGTTGCCTGAAGGTATCCTGTGCTCCTATTGCATGAGCTCACACACCATTGTGGGCCCTGCCGTGCTGGACTCAGCATGAAGGGACCCAGCTGAAGTGAAAGGTCTGGTCCAGTAGCAAGAACTTGGCTTATGTAGCCCTGTGTGACAGCAGATGGTTGAACACAAGCCGGCTGGCAGCCAGGGAGTGTGTCACACCAACAAGAAACTAATTACCATGGAGGAAGCAACACCGGGGAGAAGGGATCTTATGTGGCACCATGCTGCAGAGGTGCTGGGGGACAAAGATCATAAACAGTATCAGAAAGGACTGAGAGAATAAAGGAAGGAAATGATTGTACTGAAAATAGGACATAGGACTGCCAAGTTCACAGCTAGTGTGTTGATAGCCATGTTAGGTGTCATCCCCATGACGGTCTCCTGCTGGAGGCCACATGGCAATAAGTTCCCTCCGGCAGGAGGAACTAGGATGGATCACAAAAAGGATGGAGTGTGCTGTGAGCAGTTACAGATGGGCCATGTTCTCAGCATAGGGTCAGTACAGGGCAGGTGAGAAGAAACTGTGGTGACTAAACTCCCAGATAACATTGGAAGAGGTAAAATAGCAGGCAGATCTGAACAGAAGTCAGCTGCTAACATTACTCCACCAAAGATCTCCTGGATCTGAGAGAGAACCTGAAAGTTTCTTTCTGATTTCAAATATTGAAGACTATGTGCTAAATAGAACTGAAGTGATGCTTATTTAAGTACTTTGATCTGCCAAAAGTATGCCCCTCAAGAGCATGAATGTGAACACAGTAAACACAAGAGTCCTTCCAGATGTCCCTAAAAATCAGCAGCCTCACCCCCTCCCCCCACCCCCCCCCCTGTCACCTGCACATCCTTCTTAGCTGGCAAAAAGCACAGGGGAATGGGAAGCCCTGAAGAGATTATTGAAAACAAATTGTCATGGTGAAGATTCCTGATTTAACCGCTTGCTCTCCCACAGCACACACACGCCATCCCACTGCTGGTGCAGGAGGGAGGATGGACAGAGCAGCCATCTGCCCTGGGAGCCCCCAAAACCCACATGAGCCCTGGAGACTGGAGCTTCAATCTGTCATTCAGTTTTTAAAGCCATGGGTAATGTTTTTCACAGAGCATATTCATATGTATGATTTAAATAAAAACATAGAGTTTCCCAGGCTTCTTCCATGACTGGTGAATCCACAGTGTCTGTTCCACTTTGTGTTCGACAGCTCTCCTCACCTCTGCTTACACTGTGCCAGCCAAAGAGTATGGATTTGTCTGGGCTCATTATCAGGGTGATCCTGGTGAGTGCTTAGTGCCATCTGAGAGATGCTGAGTGTCTCTGCTCCCGCTGAGGGCAACAGACGCTGAAGATGCTCAGCACTTTTTCTGATATGTTTTGCACCTTCAACCTTAAAATAACTAGCATCTTTCAGTATCCAATATTTTCTATCATCACACAGCAACATAGTGTATTGTCCCTATGATTTTGTCCTTTCCTCCGTCTCTCCCCCTAAAGCTTGGAGCACCCAAAAGGAACAAGAACAGCCTTCAAACATATTATCGGGATGCAAAACAGGGGGCAGGTATAGTCATGCTTAATAAAGAGCATCAGGTAGTGATCACATGTTGGCTTCACACAATTTGGTCTAGTCATTAGAAGAGAGACCTGGAAAGGGGAGTGCTCGTGTCCCAGACCCAGCTGGTGCTCCCAGCTTCAGCACGTTGCATTTCTCCATGCCTCCATTTCCACAGGTGTAAAATAAGGCTAACGGGATTGTTGCTGCTATTATTATGAAGAATTGGTGTTTTTTCTCTCAGCTGACCCCCTTTTTCGATGCTTGCACCCAGTGAGCACTGGGTTTTTTGCGTGAATAGTCCTCCTAAAGTGATGATGAGAAGCAGTGTGCAGGGGTTGACAGGACTGAACTCTTAAAGGATTCTGTCTTTGATTTCCCTCAGTAACACTCACAAGCACTAGGAGAATAAAAACTACGCAGGAAGCTGGAGCGCTGCAGGCGCGCTGGGCTCACAGCGCTTCTCCTCCTCTCGGACAAAGGCAGCATCTTCCCTCGCCTACCTTCACCTCCCATTAATGTCATGAAAGTTCACTTGCTGCAGCTTTTGCAAGTGAAAAGCTAGTAAGTTTGTGAGGAGGAAGAAGAGGCTGTTTGTTTGTCTAAGTAAGATAGTGCTAACACCACAAATGGCAAGTCAGGATTCAGAAAACAGCATTTCTTTTTAAATCATGCAGGAGGTACTCTTCATTTTATTTATTCACAGGGCCTGAATCAACAGCTGCCCAGACAAAGATATTTAAAGAGAGCAAACAAAAAGGAGGCTGTTCACCCTGGGCTCCAGATACAAACAGAGAAGAAAGAAGAAAATGTCAAATCTGCATAAACCCTGGATGGCTCCCTGTTGGGTATAAAAATACCTCTTTTGAATACCATCTTGTAACTACAAAAAAGTTGAGGTAACCTTTTCTTATTTTCAGCAAATATTTCCCTTCTAATCCTAATGTCATTTTTCACTCGATAAGAATGCAATCAAATCCCAAACCTGTACATCATTCTGTTGTTCAGATCTTACATCCATTCTGTTTATTCACAAAGCCATAAATGTTTTCTTGCCATATCTTTACAACAAAATATGGAATGTACAGTCTATTGTTCACGCTGGACATGCTAATGCAGAATGGCAAAATAATTGCTGGTAGAGTCAGAAAAACCCTGACAAGTGATTATTAATTATGAACTCTGATAAAGTAAACAAGATTGTTGCTAGAAAATGAGAAATGGAGATTGAAAAAAAGCATATTGCCCTAGAGGCAAGCTGTGCTGCCTCAGGAACTTCTGCTTTCACAGGGATACAAGATTTTTCTCAAGATACAAAATAGTTTTGTGTCAAATAAATTATTCATATGGCCATTACTTGTCACAGATTTCCTCTCTTCATGCTCTTCTACATACACACAGAGATGAGAGTCAGCTATTCACCAGATTATTAAGAGTACCACAATATTCATTAAATCTTCACATAGTCCGTTTTATGGGCAGTTTTTGTAGCATATTTAACCCCTAGGTCAGTAGAAGGCTGCATGACAAGACCCAACAAAACATTTCCTATGAAAAGGATAGCGTGCTGAGGAAGGAAACCATATATTTAGTGCAGCTAAAACTCATGGTCACAAAATACACAAACCCTCACGAGAACCAGAGTTCATCCATCAGCAGCCGGAGTCCTGACAGCCTGTCTGCCACTATCTGAACAGCAAATCACCTGTCCGGATCTCACCTCCATGAGGAAGCCTGCTGGCCCCAGAAGAAGGTGGGCTTTCATTATGATGATCATCCTCTTCCCTGACACCCTGGGCCCTTCACAGGCCAGCACTGGAGGCAACTTCCACACATCTCTTGTCTGATACAGGCACAACAAGCCTCTGGAACAGCTTAAATAAAAGCAAAACAAGAATGAAGCAACAATAGTTTGCCAGGATCTTTATTTTCAGAGATTCAAAATGGAACAGGTTCTTCGTACCTGTCTCCTTATCGAGAAAGCCCACCACTTTCTGGGGAAGTGGTTTAAATGCAGAAATTCATTGCCTCTTTGAAACATGACTAGATAATAAACACAATTTTAGGAGGAGGGAAAAAAGATACACATTTAAAGTACAGAACCAAAACCAGCACTTTCTGCCTCCAGGACCTCAGTGCTCCCTGTGCGACCCAGTGAGCAGGTGCAGAAGGTACCGACCGCAGCACACCGTCACCTGGGCAAGGATGATAATGTGAGGAAATATTTAGATGTGTTTCACAGAAAGACTGCCATTGCCCAATAAAGGACAGTCATAGGATACCACATGTATAGTGCAATTTGACTCAGTTGCCAATGAGAAATAAAATAATGCTGAAAGCTGGGAAAAAGAAACATCTGCCATTTGCAAACCCAAGCAGCACAGGGGAAAGGAGGGCAAGTCATGCTCTCCTGGGTTTGCAGGGCTCAGATTCTCTAACCATGCCATTTCCCGAAATACTGCTTCCCACAGCACTCTCTGTAATGCAGTCTACAAAGGTGGAAGTAATCTGGGCTGCACAGTTGACTTCAGCTCTCATAAAATACTCGTTTGTGATATGGGATCATAGAATCATAGAATCATTTAAGTTGGAAAAGACCTTTAAGATCATTGAGTCCAACCATTAGCCTAGCACTGCCAAGTTCACCACTAAACCATGTCCCTAAGCACCACGTCTGCACCTCTTTTAAATACCTCCAGGGATGGGGACTCAACAACTTCCCTTGGGCAGCCTGTTCCAACGCTTGACAACCCTTTCGGTGAAGAATTTTTTCCTAACATTCAATCTAAACCTCCCCTGGCACAAATTGAGGCTATTTCCTCTCATCCTACCACTTGCTACTTGTGAGAAGAGACCAACACCCACCTTGCTACAACCTTCTTTCAGGTAATTGTGGAGAGTGATCAGGTCTCCCCTCAGCCTCCTCTTCTCCAG
>NW_009259691.1:370416-374062 GCF_000687185.1 Egretta garzetta | reverse complement strand
TCTCTGGAGATATTCAAAGCCCGCCTGGATGAAGTCCTGTGTAGCATGCTCTAGGTGAGCCTGCTTTAGCAGGGGGGTTGGACTAGATGATCTCCTGAGGTCCCTTCCAACCCTTACGATTCTGTGATTCTGTGATTCTGTGAGACCTGGTATCATGTAGACTGACCCATGATCAAAAATCCCAAATTTTACCAGTGACACCAGGCTTGGAGCCAGGTATCGATCTGCTGGCTCCTCCTGTTTCTTCCCTCATCATTCCCTGCAACTGGAAGGATAGAGGAGAGCACTGCTTGTACTCCTGATGCCTTAACCAGTTGTCCCAAGGCCCTGAAGTGTCTCTTGATTGCCCTTGGACTACTTATTGCAGCTGCATCACTGCCTACCTGAAAAATCAACAATGGATATTGATCTGGGGGCTGTACCAGGGTAGGACACTCTCTCTTCACATCTTCAACTCAGGCCCCAGGGAGACAGCAGACTTCCCTGAGAAGGGTGTCTGGTCTGCATATTGGGCCTTCTGTTCCCTTCAGAATAACCTGTCTTTTTCTCTTTATGGAGGCAGTTTTGATGTAGTGCGTAGGCTGACTTAACCACAGTGACAACTCCAGTCTAGGTGAACCATCATTCTTGTCACTGACAACCCTTTCGGTGAAGAATTTTTTCCTAACATTCAATCTAAACCTCCCCTGGCACAAATTGAGGCTATTTCCTCTCATCCTACCACTTGCTACTTGTGAGAAGAGACCAACACCCACCTTGCTACAACCTTCTTTCAGGTAATTGTGGAGAGTGATCAGGTCTCCCCTCAGCCTCCTCTTCTCCAGACTAAACAATCCCAGTTCCCTCAGTCGCTCCTCATCAGACTTGTGCTCCAGACCCCTCACCAGCTTTGTTGCCCTTCTTTGGGCATGTCCAGCGCCTCAATGTCCTTCTTGTACTGAGGGGCCCAAAACTGAACATAGCATTTGAGGTGCAGTCTCACCAGTGCCAAGTACAGGGGAACGATGACTACCCTGTTGCTGCTGGCCACACTATTTCTGATGCAAGCCAGGATGCCGTTGGCCCTCTTGGCCACCTGGGCACTATGTTTCCCTCCACATCCAACAGAGGATGGAGATTCTCCTTAGCCCTCCTTTTGTTGTTAATGTATTTATAGAAACATTTTTTATTGTCTTTTATGGCAGTAGCCAGATTAAGTTCTAGCTGGGCTTTGGACCTTCTGATTTTCTCCCTGCATAACCTCACGACATCCTTGTAGCCCTCCTGAGTTGCCTGCCCTTTCTTCCAAAGGTCATAAACTCTTCTTTTTTTCCTGAGTTCCAGTTCCTGAGTTCAGCCATGCTGGTCTTCTTCCCCACTGGCCCATCTTTTGGCACATGGGGCTGGCCTATTCCTGCACCTTTAAGATTTCCTTCTTGAAGAATTCCCAGCCTTCCTGGACTCCTTTGCCCTTCAGGACTGCCTCCCAAGTGAATCTGTCAACCAGGCTCCTAAACAAGCCAGTGTCTGCTCTCCAGAAGTCCAAGGTAGCAGTTCTGTTGGTCCCCCTCCTTATTTCTCCAAGAATCAAAAACATCATTTCATGATTGCTATGCCCAAGACGGCCTCCAAACGTCACATCACCCACAAGTCCTTTGCTGTTCATAAACAACAGGTCCAGCAGGACCCCTTCCCTAGTTGGCTGCCCACCAGCTGTGTCAGGAAGTTATTTTCCACACACCCCAGGCACCTCCTAGACTGTTTCCTCTTTGCTGTATTGTATTTCCAGCAGTTGTCTGGTAAGTTGAAGTCCCCGACAAAAACAAGGGCTAGTGATTGTGAGACTTCTCCCAGCTGCTTATAGAATATTTCACCTGCCTCTTCATCTGGGTTGGCTGACCTATAGCAGACTCCCACCATGATATCTGCCTTGTTGGCCTTCCCCTCAATTGTTATACATAAACATTCAACCCTATCATCACCATCATTAAGCTCTAGACAATCAAAACATTCCCTAACATACAGGGCTACCCCACTACCTCACTTTCTTCTGAAGAGTTTATAGCCATGCTTTGCAGCACTCCAGTTGTGCAAGTCCTCCCACCGTGTTTCCGTGATGACAACTATATTGTAGTTTTCCTGCTGCACAATGGCTTCCAGCTCCTCCTTTTTGTTGCCCATTCTGCATGCATTGGTGTAGATGCACTTCAGTTGGGCTATTTATCTCGCCACCTTTTGGTTCGGCGGTAACCCTAATTCTTACCTGTCCATTCTCAGGCACTTCCATGGTTTCTAACACATCCATACCCCTTGTGTCTTTGCTGCCACATGGATCCTCATCCCCTACCTCCACTGAGATGGCAGATCGAAGGACCTCTCACCACACTGTCCCTCAAATATTGGTGTGCTACCCCCAGGCTTATCTCTAGCAAGCCTGGTTTTATCCCCTTCCCCTTCAAATCTAGTTTAAAGCTCTTTCAGTGAGCCCTGCTAACTCCTGTGCAAAGATCCTTTTCCTGCTTTGGGACGGGTGTACCCTGTCTGTCACCAGCAGACCTCCAGGCGGGAGATATTCAAAGCCCGCCTGGATGAAGTCCTGTGTAGCATGCTCTAGGTGAGCCTGCTTTAGCAGGGGGGTTGGACTAGATGATCTCCTGAGGTCCCTTCCAACCCTTACGATTCTGTGATTCTGTGATTCTGTGAGACCTGGTATCATGTAGACTGACCCATGATCAAAAATCCCAAATTTTACCAGTGACACCAGGCTTGGAGCCAGGTATCGATCTGCTGGCTCCTCCTGTTTCTTCCCTCATCATTCCCTGCAACTGGAAGGATAGAGGAGAGCACTGCTTGTACTCCTGATGCCTTAACCAGTTGTCCCAAGGCCCTGAAGTGTCTCTTGATTGCCCTTGGACTACTTATTGCAGCTGCATCACTGCCTACCTGAAAAATCAACAATGGATATTGATCTGGGGGCTGTACCAGGGTAGGACACTCTCTCTTCACATCTTCAACTCAGGCCCCAGGGAGACAGCAGACTTCCCTGAGAAGGGTGTCTGGTCTGCATATTGGGCCTTCTGTTCCCTTCAGAATAACCTGTCTTTTTCTCTTTATGGAGGCAGTTTTGATGTAGTGCGTAGGCTGACTTAACCACAGTGACAACTCCAGTCTAGGTGAACCATCATTCTTGTCACTGTTCAGTTCCACTTGCAGAGCCTCATACCTATTATGCAAGGGCACCTGGAACGGTGGGGCAGTCACGAGAGGAGGCACGCCCGCTGCACCAGGCAGGAACTTGTCGCCATTGCCTCCCGTCCCTTACACTGTGTTTGGCCAGGCGGAGAGTGGCTAGGGAATCCTTCATGTCATGTGTCCTCTCTGCCTGTTGGGCCTGTCCCAGGGAAGGTGGGGTGCGATTCCAGTAGTCTACCCCTCTCTCACTCTCCTGATACTCCTCACCCTGCTCACCTCCTCCCAGAGCTCTGTCACGAAGCAGAGTCCCTCTCCCTGGGCGCAGCTCCCACAGGGGTGCTCACTGCCGCCGTCCCGTACTGGCGTAAGAGCCGGGCACAGCCTGCAGCCTGGCACCGGCCTGGCAGCGTCTTACCGCCAGAGCTCTGCCTGGGAAGCTGCGCCTGTCGTGGTGGGGGCGGGAGCCCTGGCTTTT
>NW_009259691.1:356254-370121 GCF_000687185.1 Egretta garzetta | reverse complement strand
GCCACACCAACTGCCACGCCAACTGTCACGCCAACTGCCACGCCAACTGCCACGCCAACTGCCACACCAGCTGCCACACCAACTGCCACTCCAACTGCCACGCCACGCCCTTGCTGCCACCCCACACCACGCCCTGTTTGCCCGCCCTGTTGGCAGCGCTCCTGGTCACTGGCACTCCCTGAGGGCTTCTTTTACGTGCAATGTTCATGTTATTGGCAGTATGCCAGTTAATGTCATTGCTTTTTTTTTTTTTTTTTGGAATATACCATGTTAGAACACCATTTGGGGTAGGATTTTAATTTTCTCATTGGGTTCAGCTCAGATGAACGCTTTCCTTGCTGCATGTCAGCAGATCGGACACGTCCTGCCCTGCTGCCTCCTATCAGAACATGGCACAACAGCTTCCAGCCTCAGCAGCTGCAGCTCCCCCAGCCGTGAGTTAAATCAACATTTGTGCGTTGTGGCCTTTTTCTAACTCCTCTGTGCGGCATTACAATTTTTCAGGCTTCAACAACAGTGACAGGAGCCCTCAGCACCCTGTCACAGCATTGCACTGTGAGATGTCTTTTTTGGCAGCTCTAGGTTTTGGGATGATGAGTTGAACAGTCTGTATCCCATGGAGTTAGGGATGCGGGGTCAGTGCCTCAGTGGGAAAGTCTGAAGACCCCACCGGGCCAGACTCCAGCCAAATCCAGGACAGACAGACGGTCTCAGCTCCAGGAGCTTAAAACCTGTAAAACCAACTGGGATGCCTGCCCACCTTACTTACCTGGTGGATCGCCCTTTGGGAAAAGATCCCTGGTGCTATTCAAGGCGGGTCGACATGACTTTAAACACTTCACTTCTCGATGTCTCTGCTCTTTGCTCATAAAAACAACGTGGCATAGTTCCTTCACCTACATGGAGTTGTGAAATGAATTATAAATGGCTCTGAGTTCATTATCTGAGAGGAGCTATAGAAGTGTGACTGTTATTTTTAATAATGCATAAGTAATAATTTATTTAACATTTCTCTGTATTCCTCATCAGGTTCCTGAACCTGACTGCACTTCCCTGCTCTGTCTGCAAGTTCTCTCATGAAAGTTGACAATAAGCTGCAAACTTTTTTGTTGTTGGGGTTTTTTTAGGATAATGAGATACGGTGTCTCAGTCATTAAAGTTGTGGCACCTGTTCTGTTAAAAAATAAGATATCAAGTTTAAATGGAATAGGATATGACATGAAATGAAAAGAATCAAACAGCTACTTTGTAAACCTAATCTGTTAAATCCAGTAGCTAAAATTAGTCTTATTTCTCTGCAGTGAGTTTATGCTGTGGTGTAACATGTTCATTTCAAGGCCATGGTGTCTGGATGGAGCTAAACAGTTGAAACATTGAATACTGTGTACTGCGTGCTCTGCAGAATCAACTTGTGTTTCAAAACAACACAAATAATAATAACTGTTTATTTAGACGACACTGAACCATACAAAAGGAAAATATTTTTCCGGGTAGAAAAGAAATAAATAGCAGTGTGTCCTACCTATAATCTGCATTGCAGGGATACATGTCTGGAGTGGAGCAAATATTCAGAGACTGAGGCATGAGGCACAGCCTGGCTGGTAAAAGCTGGTGGGCTTTGCCAAGTCAAGCACAGAAAGTCCTAAGTCAGCCTCACCTCCAAAATCAAGCAAATATAAAGCAGTTTAGATCTGTGTTACTCTAGAAATTCTGGAGCTTTCTGCCTTTTCTGTAACAGCAAGAAACATCCTGCGGATTTGGTTTCAAATGAAATCTGAGCTTGTTCTCGTTGAGGGAAAATGGCACCCCCAGGGGAAAACCAAGATACCATTGGGCTTGTGGGCACTATGTCTTGCTGTGCCTGGCACAAGAATAGGAGAGGCTGACGCCCACCTGGGCTTTAAATCTGGCTAAGGAGAAGCATGTCTGTCCTTCCTTGGGTTGTTGCAGTATGCTCATTGCTATTATCCTTTCTCCATCCAGGCCACTCAGACAGAGGCAACTTAGACAACCTCAAGAGTCCCTGAGTCTTTTAACTTCTATTTCCATGGAGCAACGAGGCCAGCTCTTCTTCCTCAGCAATGCGGTAGGTACAGATAGAAAAAAGGGGTATCAAGACATCAACCCTTGGCACCACCTGAAGGGGGTGGCAAACTCTCCCTAGCTCTGCAGCCTGGTGCAGCCCCAGGGGTGCCCAGTGACTGCAAGGGTAATGGGAGGAAGGTAGCACGCAAGGGGGCTGTTTGTTTCTCTGTGGCTTTTGCCTGGTAGCATCTACAACAGCTAAGAAGCAATGGGTTTTAAGGAAAGCAGTGCCAGAGTCCAAGAAAGAAGCAACTAAAAAAGGTTTTTGTTATTGGAAGGCCTGTATTCAAACTGATGCTTGCTTGAAAGATATATGTTGGAGAAGAAGAAAACATAAGCTCTGTCTCATTACCAGTTTGGTCTACATCAAGGACTTTGATGCAGAGAGGCAACTTATCTGTGCTTCAGCCTCACCATGAATGCACTGGTTAAACAGGGAGAGGGAACAGGGATAAGAGGATAAAGGGGCACAGCAAAACTTCAGGAGTTTGCTCAAGATGATGTGAGGAGCAGTTCAAACAAGTCACTTATGATTAAACCCAAACCAAAATAAAACAACTAGAGAAATAGCTGTCCAATTTTTATTTCCTAAATAAGACAGATGTAGATAAGGAAAGTAATAGTTGAAAGGTGGTACAGAAGCAACCTCAGTATGCACAGGCTGCTGTCTGAAAAAAATTATTATAGGTGACTATACACACATGCACACACATACTATACATACATGTATAATGTGCATATATACGCACATATGCCACGTGAACTATATGCCCTTCCCAGGTTCCCATGACTCCTAGGATAAATGGCAAGTGGATTGGTGAGCTTTTGTTAACAGAAACCATGTAATTGAGCACTGTGTTATAAGTAACCAGCAAAATATTTTCTGTTAGAAAGCAGTCTGCTCCCTTATTTGTTGAATGTTCATTTGTCATCTGCTCAGATTAATCACTTGGAAAACATCAGTGACAGGGACATTTCCCATCTTTTTCCAGATCCTAACAGTAGCTCATACTGAGACCAGGGCCCTCCAAGCCAGGCTGCCTCCCAGGTAATGCCACAGCTTGTCTCCCACTTCAGGATGTTGCCCACCAGCAAAGCTGATCCCACTGGGGAGGAGGCACATCAGGCACATGAGCTTGCACAGTGACGGAGACCTCACTGCAGTGTGCCTGAGGCCAGCTGCGTTGACAGCAGCAACTGGGGCCAAAGGAACAAAGCTCATACGAAAGACACAAGACATGACATTTCTATACAGAAGAGACCTCTCAGACTGAGGGATTTATTTCCTTCTGAAGACCCATTCAGTGAAACCCAGCTTCTGAATGCTCTCAGAGAAGTCCTGCAGGTTACCAATTATCTTATTCATCTAAACATATCTTCACTAGCGAATTTCCCTTGGAAGAATGATGCTATTGCTTTTTTGCCATTTAACTAACCCTTCTGCACTATGACTATGCCCAGTGCAACATCTTTTAGAGAACACCATCTATTCCTTAACTATTTTTCACTTAAATAACATGGACCTTGTAAAAGTGTGGAAGAAATGGTTAAACATACAGTTAAGAGCTGGAACTGAGAAGGAAAGTTGAGGTAGATATAATAAGGTGGCAAGAGCTGAAAAGAAAATTGTTGTATTACAAATAGGTTATGTGAAAGGATAACGCTTTTGAAAACATTTTCTAAGCAAGGCTTTGAAGTTTATAAATTGCTTAGAGCGCAACTGCAGTAGGAGAATGATGAGCTGAAAATAAGAAAAGCAAAGCACTGATTGGTGCACTGAAGGTTGCACTGGAGCTCATTGGAAAGTCACTTTTATTTATTTATTTACTAGTAGGAAAGAAGCAATGGACAGTATCCTGTACAGCTTTTGACTGAGGAGAGATCTTTCTTCTGCTGCCTGGAACCAGGGAAAACATCATTTCTTTCATGAACTCTCTGGTTTAGACATGTGGTTTTGCTGCTTCTGCCTCCTCCCCACTCTCCCAAAAGGACTGCAGCCACCCCTCTTTGTGTCTATGCTCTTCCTTGCCTTCACCCATCTTATGCAATTCAGCAGCACTATGCTGTATTACTACAAGGGATGTAGCCTTTCAGAGCTGGCTCCTGAGCAGCAACCTAAAGACAAATAATAGAAAGAGAAAAGAAAACACACATCAGAGAAGTGGAAAAACAGCCTGGAAAACAAATGCAAACAAGAAGAAAATGATAGCTGCTGCCTTAAGAGTGTTTTTCTCCCATGTAAGTGTAATCAGAGCTGCAACACTGGCAGTCTCCAGCCCCTGGTAACTAAACCCAGGCGTATAATCCTGCCATTGTTTCTGCCAGGCGATGGCAGAGGGCTAAGCAAGGGTCAAAAGTTTATGAGAGGATGTGGCTGTGCCAACACGTGGAAGGGAGCATGTTTTCACGGCACACACAGCTCTACATGCACTTGAAAGGTCACCGCAGCCGGCAGGCTGAATGCATCGCGGGCTGGGATGACAGGGGATGGTCTCGTACCCACAGATGTTGCATTTGGCAGGACTGGGCAGGACACAAAAGTCTCCCAGGACTGCAAAAAGGTCAGTAGCACAGAGATCATCCTACCAACAATATTGCCTAAGTGATTGCTTTCTGTCTGCAATTATATTGGAAAGGAAGAAAGAGAACATGATGCAGGTAAGCAAGCTGCACGCTAGCTGCTGTGCCATGAGGAGGGAAGCACTGTTCTCTGCTGTATTTGCGTCCAGAGAGAAACACCCCACACCAAACAGAGTATCTGTTTAAAAGCTAAGAAAAAACCCAGCAGCTGGGCCTAAGCTGTCTGCAGCAACCCACAGGCTGTGACCTCCAGGAGGCATCCCCAGCTGTGCTGCCTGTGACAGCGGCTGCCAATGCTGCTCCAGCAGCCAGACACTCTCTTTGCACATAAAAACTCGACAACAAAAGATTTTGACACCAATGACCACAGTGGTGGGATGAAGACAAGATGCATTTGGGAATGCATGCCCCTGTCCTGTAAAGAGAGAACAGAGAAATACCTGGTTTTCTTCCACCCTTGTTTTTTATACTCCCTTACCTCCAAGCAAATGCAATGCAAGCTAGAACTGCCAGCCCATGACACTGACTTCACCCTTTCTTTGTGCATTAAGTCTCCAGTATGAGAAACTTAGAGAAGAATCAAAGTCTCCTCTATGTTGGCATGAGTTTCAGTCTCCTCTTTGGCTTTTTCATTTTCTGTGGTAATAAATAATTCTTCTTACTAATATCAGAGGAGTAATGGAAGGCAGAATCTCCATTACCTGTATCTAAGAAGAAAAGGAAGATTAGCGATCGACCTGATTGATCTGAGTATTATTGTTTCATAGCAAGCAGGCTCCATGAGTGCATAATTGCTTTTGCCGTGGAAGAGCCCTTGACTCAGCTGAGACTGGTACTCACTGTGCTAGGTACGGACATCTATTAAGAGACAGTCCTTGTCCCCATGAGTCATCTAAGTGGATAAAACATTTCAAAAAGGCAGGGAACAAGCAGATCCCTGAGCACCAGGACTAGGCAGACCTGATTTCCCAAGGATATTTTTTCTGAGGTGACTGTTTTTGTATAGAAGAAGGTACAAACTCTTGAGTTTTATCTATGATTGGCATATATAAAACGACTTTACTGCTTGAATCCTCTGCTGTCTAATAGTGCATGAGATTCCCACCCCATCTCCTTCCCAGTTAATGCACTTAGAGTCGGCCTCATGCACAGAACCACCTGTATTTAGAAGAATTGTGAAAACATCGTCTCCTTCCAACCATTACCTCTCTGCCAAATGTCGCTGAAATCAGAAGGCGTACTGAGAGAAATAGACAGCACGATCATGACAAACCTCATTCCCACAGGAAAACAATAACTCATTTCAGGTAGAACAGAAAACCAGAGTTTTCCTTGTTTAATTTTTTTTTTTTTGCTTGGCTGTTGGTTCTCTTATTTACATCCTTCTGTGACTTGATGTTGCGTCACTTGTTTTTCTCTTAGTAGAAGCTGCCTGTCAAAGATCTGAAAGGCAGGACATCCAATCTGTATAATGTCATTACGAAAAAAGCCTTTAAAAAGCCTGACATCTTATTGCATAAATATCAAGTAGTCTTTGCAGATCAGGGCTCCAGAAACAGAAGGCAGGGTACTAAACTCTTTCAGGTACAAATCACTAAATCTGAAGGAAAAATGAAAAAAAAAAACAACACCAAACCATCTTCAGCTCTGAAGGAAACTATCATCCACTGGGAAGTGATCTTCTAATCTTTACTTTTTCCAAGTCCAGAAGAATAATTGTGGAGTTGCCTGGAGGTGCAGAAAATACAATACAGAGTAAGCCAGAAGCACTGGAAGTTGGCTGGTGTTAACTAATCACATGCTTGGTCATTCTTATGGGCTTTCTTTGCTGGAAAGATATAGGCTGCACCTGGAAAACAGAACCACTTCCATGATATATTTTGTAATTTGTTATAAATACTTCATACTAGGCTGTCTGTCATTTAGTAACAAACACCAATCACTTGTGTACCTCGTAGTCCAATGCTTGAAAACAGATTTCAAGTTTGTGTTATCACTAGATATCTTCTGGGTGCTAGACATTTCAGTTTTGAGATCAAGCTTGGTATTTAAATGGTTTTCCAGTTCCACAGTCAGGACCACTGTACAAATGCTTAAAATAAGTTCAAGGATCTAGATGAAAGAAGAGAGAAAGAAAGGTCTTTGGCTTAATTACACAGCACTTTGCAGACTTGCAGCGTTGGGGCTGGAGTGCACGGCCAGGCTTAACACCCACTGGCAATGCTGCACAGTGTCTCCAATGGCAAACTCAGCTGAGAGAAGAGATGAGAAAAACTTTTTAAGAAGCTTTGCAAAATTAATGGTGAAAGGCCCAGAGACAGGAAGGTGTATCCTACACAGCAGAGAAAGCCATCTGGGGTCTTCCATGCTTGTAGCATTCATGGTGAGACTTAGGGCAGAATGTAAGATATATCATGGTGCCTGGTAAATTTTTTTGGCCATTATTTAATAGCTAAACCCAAAGAACATCTGCTTTCTGACATTTTTATACCAGAAAGGTGCCTTTCTTTTCATGAGACCATTTTGAGGTTTTTGCATGATGGAAATGATTAAATATCTCTTCCTGTATCTTTGTAATGACCAGAGGTGCAGCTTTTAGTTCACACATCCCATGACATCAAAGTCTCAGTGATCTTTTGCATACCTCAATTTCTCTACCTGTGAAACACAGCTAAAATATTTGTCTCTGTTTGGAGATTTAATGTCTTAAAACTGAAAGCACTTGGAGATTTTTCAAGCAAGTCTTAACCAGTATGAAATTTTAATGAAATAAAATGAAATGAAATGAAATGAAATAAAATAACCCAAATTCTCAGCTTCCTTTTGTCAACGTGTCAAGTTTAAGCATGAAGCATCAGAAGCATTTTACCGTACTTAACATAACAATGTGTTTATTAATTTATCCAGTGGGCTAGCTCATGTTCCCACTGAGGAATACATAATCCTTAGCTATTATTTAGAACCTTTCATCCACAGATGTCAAAATATTTTACAAATGCTGCAGTGCCTTTTGTGGATGCAAAACTTTCATTAACATCAGTGGAAGAGGGATTAAGCCCAATATGTTTCCTTGAAATAAATATTTATTAAGAAATTACCTTGTTTGTTCCACCTCACTGTCTTTCAGTTGTATCATCACAGCATTCACTGTTTACCCAGGGGCAGTGACTCATCCCTGCTCCGAAGGAGACAGCTCTCAGAGGCCAGCAGTCATCATTGTCAGAGGACAGCGAGCACCGTAGGAGCGACTGACTGTATTATGCTGCCCATCTCCGCCGAATGCAGCCTTCAAAGCAAACAAAAGCACAGACGTAAATTAATCACACAATTGCATTAGTGCCCTCTGAACCAGCACACTCAGCTAGCCCTCCACTGAACTCTGCTGTACTGGAAAGACCTTCAGCTGGATTATGCTTAATCAAAAGCATTAGCAGTGAGTACAAAGTGGTACACTCTTCCCTCCCACACGGGCTCTCATTAACGTTACATTGCCACAAAGCTTCGCTGTGATAGCAGCATCTGCGAATCCTTGGCCATGAAATAGTTTGGGTTACATCTGTCTTCTTTTAGATCAGTATTCCATAGCCAAAAGGCAGCCCAGTGTCCAGGTTGAGAGGACAGGTTATCACTGAGCAGCTAACCCAGCAGCATGAACCCTCTCCTCCAGAGCATTGCCGCACTGCAACCACTTGGTGCTGCTACTTCTGCCCAGCAGATGAAAATACACCTCATAGCCTCACCTAGCACAGAGGATTATCCTTCTGCCCTGCCTTGCTGTCAGGATGAGGCTGGCTGGCCCTTAGGCACTCTGTTGGGAATTCCCACATGGCATTTTTGCTGCCATCTTCCCCACCCTCTGGATGCAGGACCTGACTGGTTTTACATAGACAGGCTTTGCTGAGGTGCACTGGGGCTGTGAACCACCTCCAGATGGGATTCCTGCCAGACAGCAGGCTGAGGAGGGAGTTCTGTAAGGCAGAAATGTTGAGAAGAGGTGTCAGAAATCCTATTTTCACCCCTGAATGCAGGAATGTAAGCCCAGTATTCAAAGCTCAGTACGCACTTTGGACTTAAACATCTGAGCCGTCTTTTTCAGAACAGGCAGTGGACTTGCTCTTTTAAAGCACAGACAACACAACATTCATGCTTACCATCTCTATAAAAAATGGATGATCTCTCCCCATTCTTCCCTCAGCAACATTGTTACTGGTTTGAAATGAAATCACATTTAAATTTTATCCTGAACTCAGGACAGCAATTATCTGTGCTAGCTATGCTGGACTATGCTTGCATGGTGCATGGAGGATTAAGTTGAAGAGATTCTGATTTCTAATCAAATTGAAGATATGAGATAAGCATGGAGACGTCCAGCCATGCAATAAGGAAGCTATTTCAGGCGTGGGCAGTAGCAGAACACCAAGAACTTTAGTAGCAAAAGCTTAGGGGCTTGTAACTTTTGAGCCTGTAGGGCATAGGCAATGGTTGTAGGGCTCTGCTCTTGAACCTGAATGCTGCCTTCATTCTTGCAAGAATATGGGCCTTGGCCTGTAGCTCAGCAATGCAAACTCAAGAAGTTCAGCTCAGGTGTGAAGCGTGGGGTTGCCTCTCTGAGCCAAACCAAAGGTGCTCTGTAGACTTATTTGATGGAGCAAGAATTCTGTTTAATGATAGATTTTTTTCAACATGTCTAGTGCGAAAGGAAGACTGATCCCTTTGGGCCTCGTGTCACGGGGGTGTCCAGTGTCAGTCACAGAAGAATGAGATTTCATTCAATTCTAATACTTTCTTTGCACTGCAGATGTTGAAGGTGCAATATAGAAACTGCAACACAAGTAGATATTCTATCGGTCCATTTATTCGGCTGTTTTCAATCCCCATTTCAATGCAGTTTCAGCTTAAATCAATATTGTCCTAAGAAAGGTGGCTTATTTCATCAGCAGGTTTATCTATTTAATAGATAAACTGACAATTGGGGCAGGCAAACATAACTCCAGTGAGACCAGCACAGTTGATTCTACTCATGATAGTCAAAGGGGCCTTTGAAAGATTTTAAAGCAATCAGTGTAACTGGGCCTCTGGAGCCTGCCAGCTCTTATTAACCTTGATCAGCAGGCAGGCAGGCAGAACTAAGAGGCCCTCATGATTCAATGTGGCAGAGTCCGACCTCTGTGTTTGCCTCCTGTGCAAATTCATGCAGAACAAATTATGCTTAAACGCTGCATATCCACCAGAGACATGGAAATCCAAATACAGCCAATTCCTCTGAGCTGTTCCCAGACTCCAAAGCCCAGTCCGGGACCATAGAGGCCAAAATCACAAAGCCCACCTAAGCCAGAAGCCCTGGGTCTGTAGAAAACTTGAGGTCAGTGGGCATTGATTGACTTTACCAGGAAAGCATGTGTGGATCTGGAAGCAAGAGGAATTTCTTATGCTGCCCACAGCGCTGCAGGTGAGAAGCTGCTACCCCTTTCAAGGCCAGCATGGGTGCTTGGCAGTAGCTGCAAGACAGCAGAGATGGGCGCACATGGGGTGTCAGAGGTTTTGCAAAGGGCAGAAGGGTGGTTGCGGGAGGGAGGGATGAGGAGAGATGGAGAGCATTGCAGCGAGTGCCCTCGCCTCCTCACTTCCCAGGGAGGGTAGAGGGACATGGACAGGGTTGCAGCCCGCATCGCCGCCGCCGCTGCAAGAGGAGTCACTTGAAATGGTTGGTGTCTGGACGCAAGGACTCGTGGCATTTAAGCACCATGAATTATTTAGGAGGTCCAGTGAAACAGGCTGCTCTCCACCGACTGCTACGGCAGGAGATACCTTACACTGTGGGGCTGGGACCAGGCTGTGCAATGAGGGGAGCAAGCAGTGAGCAGCACCAGCCAGAAAACGGGAGTCCTCAGGTCCTGGCATCTGTCCAGAGACAAGTGAAGTAAAATAAAATAAGAAGTGACTCTGTGATTCAGTCCTTGACTTGTCCTAAAATAAACAGTTCTGCGAGGCTCCCAGATCATACATTAGATAGCCCCCCCACCCCGCTGACAAAAAAAGTACGTATTTGTCTCCCTTGAATTCTCCCTGGTGCTTTTAACAGCTAAAAGCCTGAATATATTTTCACAGCTTTTCTTTTGTGAGCAATAAAACCCTCTCTAAAATATGTATAAACATGGAACAGGCAGCACTTCTTAGGAAAGGATTTTGATTTTTTATTATTAATGTTTTTCTGCATCATATTTCATGTCATTATCATATTAAATTTAGTCCTGTATGAAACTCTGGCATTTCGTATTTACCTCTAGGGTGTGCCTGCTTATTTTAAATCAACATGCTGTTTTTTAGGTTTTAATGTTAAGCTGGGAGCTAAGGTTCGCTTTGATCAGCTGAATTTTCTGACTGAGCATATTAGTCCAGATTAACCTGAAGATTAAGAAAGAATACGTAATTGTAAGTATTCCTGGAACTGTGAAACATCTTTGCTCTTTGCACATTTTTTCATGTTTTATACAGAAATGCATAAAAATATAATTAATCATTGTTTCTGCTATATATATTTTAATTATCAAAAATGTCAGAAATATCATAGGATATAAACAGAGAGAAATAACCTCATTTCTCCTAAAACAAGAACATTTTAAAAAGCATTTATGCAATGGTAATGCTAAGGGTTCCATGCTTGTATTTGATAACACCAGATGCTGTACAAATAACAAGGTAGAATCAGCCCCTGGAGAGAAAGAAGATCTAAAAAAGAGGGCTTATAAGAAGCAGGAGGGGCAGGGAGTTGTTTTTGAAACTGTGATCTTCCCCTTTCTAACATGCCTTGATTTTTCCATCACTAAATGTGTGATTGTAACTCCTGATCAGCTCAGGTTTTGGGGAGAATAACACCTGCACTGGGAGCCTCTGCAAAGGGAGGAATACATGTAGAAAATGTACACAGTCAGAGCTGAAAAATGGGACAAGCTGGGTAATGTATTCACCATCTGTGGTACAAATAGAAAAGACTGAAGACCACATCTAATTTTTCTGCCTGAAAATGACCGTGGGCGAGCATTTGGCTCACATTTAAATGCAATAACATGAGCTTGCTTTCTCTTCCTCCTCAGGTAGAAGCTATCAGCTGGTGCTGCTGGTTATAATTTGTGCTGCTCACACATCTCAGTTGGTGACCTCCATGTTATCAGGCTGTCCTTCACTTTTCAACACGGGCTAGCATTTCAGCCCTCCTGCCTCTTTGTCCGGGGCCTGGGGAGGTGGAGCCAGTGGGCTGGAGACGGGCAGACCTGGGACTGTGTCACGGTGGGGCTAGCACTGGATGAAGGAGGGATCATTGCTCCTGTTGCAGCCCACACACTCAAACGCAGAAGAACCCCAACCTCAGGGAGACCTTCCCAAAGCAAATCCAGCCTTGAAGGGAAAAGGACCTTGTGTTTACAAAGCAGCCACAGACACTTGGGTGGTGGTGGCAGCTGCAAAGGGTGCATGATGTGGCTACAGATGAAAGGCAGACAAAGGCAGCTCTGAGTGCTGAGATGTGTTCCTGCCATCTGCTCTGCTGCCAGTGAAGGTGAAGCAGTCTCTTAGTCTTGTACAGAGCTCGAGTACACAGGTTTCTCCAAGGCTACCAGACTGATAATGATGGAGCAATGTCAGCTCTGGTCAGACCTGCAGTGAGCATGTGGGAGCTGAGGGACACAGACACGCAAGGCCACAGGAGTGACCACATGCAAACCAGCAGGACTGTGGGTGCAATGGGAAGATACTTGACCAAAAAATGACCACTGGCATTCAGCTTTGCTCGGTGTATGCTGACTTTGCATACACATTCAGGGCAGTTGAAGCATCTGCACAGGGCCAGCAGATATAACATGGAACCTCTGGGAGACCAAGAGGCATCCTCTCAATCATGACGTCTGGGACTGGGCTCCTGACTTTGGGCGATGAGCCCCACGCTGTCTTCAAACCATTGTGTAATTTCCTGCTCGCTCTTATTTGGATGCCATGTTTTATCCAGAGATGGCTGCGGCCTCATAATGGATGGACTGAATCCCAGCATCTCATATAGAGAAGCATTTGCCAAACTCTTCTTTCTCATTTGACTGTCAGCATTACAATGCATCACTCCGCAAAAGGGCCTAATCCTACAAGCACCAACCGCATTGGGAAGGAGTGGTGAGTACTGAGCACATCTTTGGCTTAGGCCCAGCACCTGAGTCACTGAGTTGGTATCTCCGTTTGGTAATCAGACTCTCCAATTTCCACAGAAACAGTTGTTGGAAATATTTGTTTATTGATTATCCTCTTATTTATCTGGCATTCTCAGCAACTTGTAACTATCTCATACTCTATTTATTTATTTATTTATTTTTGCTTTGGTTGTAAGTGTAATTAGCAGAAAAGCTGCTAGGAACACCTGAATGTTTCTGTGGATATTGGAAAGAATAAAATACTCTCATTTTCTAAAGAAATGCTGGCTGTGATATATCTGCTACTACAGATGGCAATATATAACTTGCCAAGAGCACAAGTAACTTTTTTTTTTTAATTGGTAATTCTAGCATGGGTCAGAGTTGTCATGCCTGACTGACAGATTGTAGCCCATCTCTTTCTGTCAGAGGATAAGACTGGGCTTCTGGTGTTTATAGGGGACACTGCTTTATGTCTGTCCAAAACTTTTCTAACCTGGGCTTCGAAGCATCCAATCTGCAAGAGCAGTCTGGGATTCAGATATCCAAGTGGCCTGTGTGCAGGGGCAAAAATGGGAGTGGGGTTAGAAAATCTGGTCTACAATGATTAAGCGAATATTTCAGACCTAATAGCATCTCTGTATAGAGTTACATCACAAATGCAAATAACTTCAGAATGAGTTACAGCTCTTTGCATAATCATTACATTTGCACACTGAGGAATAAGGGCATGTTTTCCACTGATAACTTTTCAGCAGCTCCCACAAAATTATTGTGAACTTCCCTGACAGAGGACAAAGTCAGGTGGAGATGCAGGTCACAACTGATATTCATTAGAACACCTTTTCTCAATTAAGCTGTTATTCTGAATGGAATCCAGCTGTAATGATGGAGACCAGACAACCACCTCAGGGTGCATTCAATTACTCCCTTGAGTGTGCACACATGCTCCCAGTTACCCACTTAAAGTAATAGCTGGGGGGCAGACCCCAGCTGGTTCCTCAGGCATGGAGGCTCATACTGACAGA
>NW_009259691.1:351764-356181 GCF_000687185.1 Egretta garzetta | reverse complement strand
AGCAGAGCCCTTGGGGTCCCTTGTTTCACTGGGTGTGTATTTAAGCCTGTAGTTTTTGTCTGCATATAGCAGCCACTGCCTTCTTGGATGTGGTCTGAATTACATGCCATGGTGGACACTGGTGTGTGCTGGTGGCTTCAGACAGATTCAGCAGCCTTTTTGTGTCCTGTGTTTATCAGGTCTTGTGGGTTCAACAGTACCAGAAGTCTCTGGCGCTTATCAGCTCTTAGGAGGCTTTCAAATGCTACCTCTCTGTGTGAACTTCCTGCTTTTCAGCCTCCTATTTTCTGGTAACTGTTTCTCCATCCATATGCAAAGGCACCCACTGAGACCATTCCCACAAACTCCTGCAGAAATGACTTCTAGAACAAGGTAAAGAAAGCAAGGACCAGAAAATGCTAGTGCCTTCCTCTTGTATATACTGAAGTCTAGAGCCAGGTATCCTCAGCCGGAGGAGGAAATTCGGTTAATCCAGCCTGGGTGGGTACCTAGCTCAGGTGGAAAGTCAAGCTACTGCAGTTACAAAGCTTTGGGGCCAGAGTCGACCACCTCGGAGGCTAGGTGGAGTCCATCTGCACCTCTCCATCTGTCAGACAGCAAAATGGAGACAGCAGGACTGGGTGAAACTCTTGGAGGGTCTGCAAGCTCATTAGAATGCATGGGTAACATCTCACAAGAGGCTTATATGGTGTCTTGTTTGGTTTTGACAAATAAGCTAATTTAAATTTGTCAATGGCTGCAAAGGGCAGCACTCAGAGCTTCTGAGTTAAAGTTTATTAAAGGAACTTAGTGCTTCTGACCTAGGCTATTGTATTTATTATTTCCTTTCCTTCATAGTTGTAGCTGATCTGTAGTTTAGAGAGTCATGGTAAGAACCGTGCTTGTGTACATGCCTACAAAGCCCTAGTGTTTTCAGATGCTGGGCAAATGAAGGCTTCCATAATCCAGGCATATGAGGAAGTACAGGTCACGTTCCTCCTGTAATCTCTATATTTCCTTGGTTTTGCCTGCCTAAAATCAAAACCCTTCTGTTCTCCTAATTGAAGGAGTGTGTTTTGGCAGGAAATATAAATTGCATTTTTAGGTCTTTGGTTGGACAGTCTTAAAATAACTGTCAGCCTTAGTTCTTTCAGAGACTGGATAGTGTGGATATTTATAGTAAAACTGATTTGATGGGTTGAGACTGAAAAATTAGAATTTATATTACATTTCAAAATATTACTGTACAATTTTGAGATGCTGCCATGGCGACTGCAGCATTACCCTGCTTTACATGCACGTTCAGTCAGTAGGTCTCCCCAGGCTTTCTGAGCAATTCAGTATCCTGGGTTTTTTTTCCCTTCTTGTTGCAACTTGTCTATCTGATGGCTCAAATATTTGCAAGTCCCTGTCAGGGGAGCAGAGACCTCTTGCTTAGCCATGGCACTACCAGTTTGATCCCAAGTGCTTCTATTGTAGCTGCTTCTAAACGTGGCAAGAAAGAAAGGGGTCTGGACTCATACATCCCCCCTGACTCCAGTACAGATCATGGGCATTCAGTGACTTAAACAAGACAGATAAGAAGACCCAGTCTACAAATTTAATGGAGGAAATATTGCACCTGAGGCTTCACCTTAACCTTCCTTTTAAGCCCTCTGACTTGGCTATCAGTGACCCACAGAAGGATATGCATACCCAGCTGTCAGCCTGTAACCTCCAGGCCAGACATCTCAGTTCACTTCCATGTCTCTGTGGCCACAGTCCCCTTCCAGCTTCCAACTATGATGCTCCAAAACGCTCTTCAATGCAAAATAGTTGTCATAGCTATTACAGTAGCCTGATGCTAGCTCTCCAATGGCTTCCTGGCTTGGTCCTCACTCTGCTCTGGACCTGGTCCTCAGGATTAAGGAAATAGTGGCATCTTCTCATGACCCCCAGAGCACAAAACCAGGGCTGGAAGTGGGAAGCTCCACTGCAAATAAAAGTCATGCACACTGCCTAGAGGGTCACATACATGGTGCCTGAGAACAGCAGGAGCAACTTTTTTTGTATTTTCCAATCTAGCTCATTTTTACCCAAGCCACAAGTCTGTCCCCTAGCCTGCATCCACCTGGCAAGATATTTGGTCTTTCTCGGGGGATGTGATGGAGTCAGGACACAGAAATGGACCCTTTCTAACCAAGGGTCACATACAATGGGGAAATAGGCAATCCTATGGTCCAGCATGAGATGTGTTTGTGCTCTCCACCTTGAATTTCATTTGATTCCTGTAACGTGCGGTGTACTTCCTCTTGTTCTTTTATTGCCCAAGCCTTCATTATAGCAGAATATTACTGATGCAGTTATTTATAAAGTGGCCTCATAAAATATCTGTCCTGTTATCTTGCGGGTCCCAGTGGGCGGCAGCCGTACAATCGCCTCTCCAATATACTTCCAAGCAGCTCAAAGCATATAAAGCAAGACTTGCAATTGAAACTGTCAGGCAACAACACTGAGCAGACACCATCTGAGCTGAGATGGCAACATAAACGTTTCTGAAAAAAAAAAAAAAAGGAATAAAAATGTCTGAACCAAATACCTAGGGGTTTTAATTCAGCAGAGAGGTTTGGGGAGACCGCTAGCCTGACCTCATAAGACGCCTAAGAATGCCTGACATTTGTTACTCCTCACATACTTTCTTCCTCTGTACCTAAACCAGACATCCAAAAAATATCTAAAGTAAGGCACATTTTAGTTCTTAAATAACACATTGACAGCATTTGCAGTCTAGTATCTTCACTTGAAGTCCACTAACATCAATGAAGTCAAAAAGGACTTGGATCAGGCCCTGGTATTTTTTCCACTTCAACACCTATATTATCATTACAGAATAACAAATTTTACAGAGAAATAGCTTCATAATGGTCAGGGTAGGTACAATCTTCTTTGTTACCTATTTGAACAAGATTTACCCTTGATTTCTGGCAAGGTCTTACACACCATCAAACATGAATAAGACATAACAAAAAACATACAACCTAAGAGTTATTGAACTGCAAAACTATATAATAATCTAGATCAGTGGGATTATGCTGTCATACTGCTGGTGACCTCAAAGGTGCTTGGTTTAATCGCTTAGAGTTCATTATTTCAAAGAGTTTCCCAAACTTTTTATTTTCAAAAAGTGCCGCCTTAGCACAGTTTTCACAAAATTTATTTCCTGCAATGGTTTAACATTATGGTTTAACATTATGGTTTAAGAAGTTAGTGCAAAACTCTCAATACCTGTGGATAGCCATGAGGCTTCTGTTTTTATACTCACCATTTGGATATTGCTGTGGAGGAACGTAACTGCCCAATTCAGTGGGAATGGCCTGGCACATGCTGGCGTATGCTCAGGCTTCTTGCACTCACTGCTGCGCTGTCTCTGGAGCATGGCGCTGAGTGTCAGCTACCAACAGACAGCACAACACGAGTTTCTAATGCAATAGCAGTGGAGGTGCCCTGTAAGAAAACCCTTTCCCCAAGCTGTCACAAAGAGAAAAATTTGCTAATAAATGCAAATGCTTCAGAGCATGGGTCACTTGCCTAACTGCAGATAACAGAGGGAGTTTAATAACTGCAGCAGTTGCTGCCCAAGCATCCCATGTACTTCTCTGCAGCAGGGAGAAGCAATGCTGTGTCAGTTGCTCTCAAACTATGTCACATCATGTCATGCAGCACACACTGATGTGACCTAATGCAGTAGGTAACAGGATATACGCCAAGTTACTGAATAGAAGGAAAATATTTTTTTTCACGCAGACTATTTTAACACATTGCATACTGCTGTCACATTGAGCATGTTTCTGAATGGTTTTGTGACCAAATACAGCATTCATGCCTTGTCTAGATGTGTGCTTTGTTTCCAGAAAGGAGAAGCAGCTGACAATTACTACCATCGCACTGGAAGTTATCACCTGCATTCCTAGGATCAGATGTCCAAAGGCCAGTATTTATAGTTTTTTCTGGAACCCCTTGATTAGAACTGTGCCACCCGGAGAGACTTCATGAGTCACCACAAGTGAAGAACAAGGCGGTCAGAGCTGTAATGAGCAATCACATAATAATCTCTTCTTTCCTCATCCCTAACCTGTGGATCTGTCCGGGACATGAGATAGGAATCTCAGTGTATTCAACTGCATTTTGTGGATGAAAATCCCAAAGGAACCTACCTGCTACAGCACAGCCAGGAGATGGAAGCTCTTGCTGTCTGGGTGTCCCATGCATGTGTGTTGCTTTTGAACTTGGACTGCAGAACAGGCATCTGTACTATCCTTGAAAAAGGAAATTATGAAAATGTGGAATTACATCCTACTTGTACACTAACACTTCCTTCAGTATAGTAATCTGGAGTACAGTTAAATTCTGGAGAGCACAGACTACCTGGGCTTCCAGCTTTTGGGAATGTTGTTCCACT
>NW_009259691.1:326769-351727 GCF_000687185.1 Egretta garzetta | reverse complement strand
AACCACAGCTGCAATGTATACAAATTATCTCACTGCCATGGAACAACTTAATTGCCCCACTGCAATGGGATTTAATAAACCATTTTCAGTAACTGTCCACATAACTCCAGTATCATAAACAAAACCAATACCTGAGGAAAAATTTGCTTCTAGCTGGTTCTAGGCAGAAGGAGGAGCACACTGGGGAGTATTCAGAGTGTGAATGCAGTGTGGTCGCATTCCAAATGCAACCACATGCACCGTGACGTGCTCAACACACAGTGCCGTTCCAAGTCTTTTGGCTTTGACCCACTTTTAACACAGACAGAAAAAAACTGATCAGCTCCCATCCCCAAACACACACAAGAAAAGGAACAACTTCTGCTTAGATGAAGTCCATGGAAGTGACGAACTCACTGCTTCCAGCACCATAACTCTGCGGGTGGTGGTGGGGGGTGGGTATCCCTCAACTGCTAAGATATTCTTAGCACTTTAAACAGTTCAGAGACTCAGCAAATTTCACAAGAAATCATCTCCAGAGCAGCTGGGAGGAAATCCTCCCAGGAGACTCTGGCCCAACATCTCTGCTAGCTGACGAGATGCATTAATTTGTTCTGAAACCCCAAAGGCCAGAGCAGGAGGGCATCCAAGTGGACAGTGCTGCTGCAGTACTGACCCAGCAGCACAAGCACCTTGCCTCACCCTGATGCAAATCCCATCAAATCAACTCAAGCAAAATGCATATATTTTCAGAGAAGGTACAAGGCCCATGCCACATTCTGAAGATCAGTCAATGTCTGCAGATATTTCCAGAAATTATGCCTATTTACTTAGGCAGAAGAATGATTGTGTAATCACCAGGATACAGCATTACTACTGATAAGTATCAGAAGAATTTGCATCCCAGATAAGTCATTAGTAAAAAAATTATCCCTGGTATTTCTCTAAATGCTATCTTGCAGATGGACACCACTGATACTACTTCTCTTGGACCGTATCCCAAGGTCAGGGAAATCACCAACTGCAGGGAGCTCAGGACATGACACCTTTCTTGATTTCCTGCTCAAAAGAAAGCTCTAGGGCACCTAGAGCTCCTGCCCCTGCTGAGCTTTTGCTACTGTTCTCAGAGAGTCTAAAAAACCTCTTTGTAGCATTGAATTATTATCATCAGGAATAAAGTACTGCCTAAAGCTGCAGCTTTGTGATGATGGGTGCTGGTGATGTACAGAAGTGCTTTCCACATGCGTCAAGAAATACATTAAAACTCACCTTCTCTTCTGGGCAAGGTACAAAGAATATTCAATATTTATTGCTGGAACTTCCATCTACATCAGTGCTTTTTTCCACCATCACCAAAGAGATACAAAGAGGCTGTCAAAACATGTGGAAAGCCTTGATCTTTTAGGTGGCAGAGTCAATGTTAAATACTGTTCCTTTTATTATGCCACAGAGACACTAAGGAACCTGATAACAGCTTCAGTCACTGACTTTAAAATTCAGACTCTCAAAAGTCATATAGCGTCTAGAAAATTCCAGCAATGCAACTACTGCCTGGCATATATCCGAGATCATATTTACCACCAGAAGTGCATTCAGACTACATCTGTTTTCAACATCAGTTGTCTGTAATACACAGCAGAAAGACAAATGCAATTACTCAGTCTATTTTTGGTATCAACTTTTGTAGACAGCTCTACGTGCTGGTGGAAGCGGGTACAGCCATGTTAAGCATTGACCTGCAGTGAGGTGACAAAACATTTTCAGATGATCATTTTCTGATTCCTTTACCCATGCTAAATAACATCATGCTTCATCTGGGTTGCAAAGGGAAGACGCTTTTGTGTAGCACCCACCAAACTGCCCAACATGTGCACATTACTGTGCAGGTTTCATATATTCAGGATGAGCAAGGTATTTGCTCCATGACTTCTATACATCAGGCAACCTGGTCAAAATTTTCTGGTGAAAAAGAAGACCTCTCTGAAGTGCACATAGAAGCTGGTAAGGCTTCTCCAGGTTGGCACATCATGCTCACTGTCCCTGCAGAGCAGAGCCAAGCCACAGTCCCATTGCCAATTGTTCCACCCCCTAGAGAGCAACAGGGCAGAAAGATGAGTGCAGCCAGCTATTAGTGCAGCCAACTCCTTGCCTCCTCCTTCTTTCAGGCATAGTTTCCCGTTACAACAGCACAGTCAGGATTCTACAACTGATCATCCTCATGAGACAGTCTTTGAAATAGGAACAATATTTTTCTTAGTGTGATTCTATAACATTGTCATGACTTTAATATTTTTGACAGTGAATTAAGCTTAGCTATTAAAGCAGGTGCTGTGTTGACCCTTCTTTCCTCTTTTCTCCAAAGGCAGGAGTATGCCCAGTATAAAGAGAAGGTATTTGCTGCTCTGCTTGGTCTTTGGAAATACAGTGCTGAAAAAGACCTATCTGCTCGTGTAGTCTCATTTTTCTCCTCCTACAGATAACCGCAACACACCAGCTTATTTGGTGTTGCAAGGATGGCAGGCAAGGCAAGATCAAAGAAATTAATTCAGCACTTGCAATTTTCAGGGTGAGGTCTGATACCTGGCAGAATTCAGCTCTTACTACCAGGAGTCACATTTAGAAATGTGCTTATGAAATAGAGACTTATTGGGGCATTAGGATTCTTAGGCAATGCCCATGGCTATCAAAATACTGCCAAAAAACACTAGCCACCAAGTTTCCATGCTGTTTATCTCTCTATATTGGAACAAGGATGTATTCATGAAGATCTAAGTTAATGCCAGTTTTTCCCTGGTTTCTTTCCTTACTTTTTTGACAAGTCATTTTGATGTCATCTACTCAAATAGCAGTAGTAACTGACTTTGAGGAACCTAGACACGTGGCCTAGCTTTCATAATCCTACCATAGGTTCTGATTTGCTAAAGAAAGCTTATGCAGGGGTGGCTTCAGGCACACTTTTAAACATTTTAAACATTTTTATCTATGATTCATCCTACTTGTCTTGGAAAGTTGGTTTGGTTTTTTGGTTTTTTTCCAGAGGGCATGGTTTTAAGTTTGTTGCATTATTTATCCGTAACGTCAGCTGACATTGCTTCAAGACAGGTAAGTAAATTATAAGATCTAAGTGGCATATGAATCGTAATGCTTAAGCAGGATCATTTCAGTATGGGGAAGAGCCAGAGATGGCATAAACAGTAGATAGTATGTCTGAGTGTCACTTACAAGGACTTGAGTGGCAGTCTCAGCAGGTCCCATATTTAAGGAAAAAAAGAATATTTTATATGTTTGTCTATGAATAATTTCCTGACCTGTCATTCAGTAGCTATTCATGGCTCCATAGTTCCCTTCCATGACACCTCAGGATGACAAACACCGGGAAATGTGATTTTAAAGGTGTGTGGTTCTGGTTGTGATGACAAGCACTGTATAAGCACTTTCTGAGAGACAAAGCTTTGGTCCAGACACCAGAGAGCGCATACCTGTTCATGAAACATAAAATTAGTAGTTTGGGTTTCCCAGCCAGCCTGTTACAATCAGAGTTTGTATTTCTCCTAAATCAAATAACAGCTATATCCAGAGCAGGGATTAAGTCAATTCAGACCTTGTTTACTGCCTATAATTTCAAAGAATGAAAATTGCACAGGGTGATATCAAATTTCCTTTCTCCTCCCTGGTATCTTAGAAAAAGGTGCTCCCTGTGGGAAACAAGGGAAAAGCTATCAGTCCTGTTTTACTGAGAGGTCAATACTCTTGCTGTCGCTAGAAAATCACATGGCAGGAAAGTAAGTAAGTCCTTCAGAATCTGAGGCAGGAACAGCACACAGGATGATTTTGCTAACTGGAACAGTTTCATCCAGGGTTATCTGACCTGTACCCCTCCTAATTTCTTTATTTGACTCAACCCTACAGTTTCAGGTGTCGTTCCAGTAGAACTGCTTTCTTTGTCCTTGATATTTCAGAATAATTTGATAAGATGCCCCCACAAGGCTTCTTTTATTTTTTTTTAACAATACCTTCATCAGGGCTCATCCCTTGTGGTCTCTAGCATGAATAGCGCTTCTCCATGTACTGTGTCTGAAGCATTGGATTCAGTTGCCTAAACATCTACAGACCCTGGCAAACATGCACCATGTCTGTAGTGCCAAATGGAGGCCAGGCAGCATGTCCTAGGCAATGTAAAATGGTATTAGGAATCTAAGTCTAGAGAACTGAATCTTACCCACAGACAGGTAGATACGAACCAGGTATTTGCTATAGAACTTCCTCTATTTATCTTTGACAGTTAAGCTGCACCATCTCTGTGGCAGCAGTTAAGGCTTGAAAAGACAAGAACTCAATGGGAAAAAGCCTTCAAATAGATTAGAAATCTATAGACAAAATGGATGCCCTGACAGTTCTACCTAATTTATTTCCATTTATGCATATGTCATATCCATATTACGGCAGTTACAGGAACACATAATTAAATAATGAGCCTGAAATCACCACAGGAACACTCTTCATTATAAAATGCTGAGATTTCCTTTATACCTGTTTTTAAACAAGCAAGATATTTCCTAAATCCAAAGAATAGGTTTTGTGGGTTTTTTTCTATTGAGAGTTGGCTTTTCAATTCTAAAAACAAACAAAAAAAATGAAAACAATATTTTTTTAAACAGAGCAGAATCATCAGAGAGGATGGAATAAAGCTGAAGGTGAGATCAGGTGGGTATTGCACAAGTCTGTGTGTGAGACAAGCCTGTCTCAGGTGTGATGCTGCTCAAAGACGAGCAACCATGCATAGATCCAATGAAGTGATTTTTATTTTTTTTTAATAACAGGATAACTTAACGCACTTTAATTCAAGTGATAAAAGAGATGAACAGTCATTGACAGGACTAATCTCAAAGTTAACCTTGCATAAATTAGCTAAGAATTTGCCCCTTGATCTGGATATATTGGAATAAAATATTCTCAAGTTCTAATTTTATATTCAATCCTATGAATGTAATTGCCATTAACTTCCAATTATCTGTAGAAAAAGAAATCTTGGCCCAGACATACTCTGCAGTGCAACAGCACTTGGCAACAACATATCTATTGCCAGGCGTACAGCAAGTGGGAATATCACCTGCCTGCATGTTGATTTTTTTTCATGGAAGGTTTCTATATTTCAGATGCTTTGGATCAGCAGGTGTCCTCTTAATTACAGTATAGTCATGCCAAGTCTCCACGGGTAAGAAACCCACCTCAGTGGAATCTCTGCAGGAATCCTTCTGCAGTAGTGATGACCTTATCAGCATCATTTGAGCTGCAGTTTTTATTTGTTTGGAGTGAAACCCAAATGCCAAGCACACGATTCTTAACATAGGCTCCAGCTCTAGGGCTTGAAGTGCAGATGGCTTGATCCTTCACACCTTCCACTTACTTTAGTAGGAAATCTGGATAATTAAGAGGAAAGCATTAAAAAGAGCAATAGGTATAATCAGGGGAATCTGTGCTTGGCCTCTAGCCCAGGGTGTTGAGGCTTGATTGCAGCCAATGCTGCCCAGAAAACCTGAGGAAGGCTGCTGGCAGACGACCAGGATCCCCCTGAGATGGTGCTAAGACACAGTCAGGGTGCACACCCAGACGTGGCAGCTTGGATACCCTGACAAGTCCATCAACTGAGAAAGAGCAGCAGAATTTCAGCCTCATCTTGAGTTGTTGTTTACTCTAGCAAATTGCTGGTGAGCATTTAGTGATGTACAAGATTGGGTAACAGATAAGACCCCATGATCTGACCTGTTTATCAGGCTTGCCTTCTTACTATACATGCTGGTCTGGAGTCTTCAGTTGAGTGTGATTGCTGCACTGGCTCCATGTTACTGGAAAACTATTCCTCAGAAAATCAGGTCAGGGTAAAGATGATCCTTTGATAATACAGAGCTATGCACTTATATGCCTTTTCATTGCTTTCACTTCCTTACCCATCAACGTTGCAAGGGGAAAAGGGCACAGCCAAGGGCTAGGACTGTGCATTATCAGCACAAGGCAGAGAAGGTTTCACCTGCACTGGAGTGAGGAACACAAGTGGTCTAGGAGCTGACCCATAACTGCTTCACCAGTTTTTAGCCACAAGGAAATCTGGGATGCCCTAACTTATACCTCCTGGACCTGTGAGACAGGTCAAGGCTAATGGGGCATATCACAAAGAGTAGTTCTTGAAAGTTGCTGGAATTGCATGCGGTCAAAGCACAAGACTGGCAAGCCCAAGTAAGTGCTGGCTTTCTCTTCGGGTTTTAGCAAATGAGCAAGTGGTGTGGCCCCCTTGCTCCTCAGCTTCCCTCCTTTCAGACTCACTGAAAATATCAGCTGACCTTGCAGATCTTTTATAAAGATTCAACATTTCCTTTTCATAAAACAATTTGAAGTCTTGTGCTTACGGATACTAGCAAGCCCTCATATATGATAATATACTTAATTTTAAACCAGAAGACATTTTATGCCTTTCCAGAACTCTCATAGCAACATGATTCATTAGAATAGCTAATAAATGGCATGCATTTTTTATCATTCCAAGTTTCTGAAGTACACTTTTTTTCAGTTGCATTAAGTTATGCAGTGAAATAGTCAATAACTGTTACTGCATCCTCATTTTCAATTTATGATAGGTTTGTAGAGGGGTGCAGGGAATAGAAATTCATCATCATTAAAGACTTTGAGACTAATAAGTCTTAACTACTTTTCTCAGTATTCTCCCAACTGCTAAGACAGGCATTCTCAAGTGTCTTCCCAAGAGTGTGCCTTGCCATTATCTAATGATGACTCCTATTAGAGGAGAGTACAGATGTTTCCCCATCAGGAAACTTACAGTTCATTGGGTGGGAAACAACTGGTGAACCTGAACTGGCATCACAGTATACATTGCAAATGGTGTTAAAAATGAAAGTTATTAGTCAGGGTCAAATCGCCCTAAACTTGGAGAATGAGTCATGAGGTATTGCTTCACTTCTCCTCCAAAGTTATTTAGATATGAGTGGGGGTGTCCAACACCAGAAGGAATCACACCTATAGCTTTTCAGAATTAGGGGACTTTTAAAACACAATCCTCAAAGTACAGATGGAAAAATACCACGTTGCACCCTCACAACTAAAACTCTGCCCTTGCAGGCTTAGCTTTCCAATGACATATTTCAACCTCTAGCAATTTTTCACCGCTGAGGTATAAAGCCCAGGAAGAGCTGGCAGAGCCTTGTCTGTGCAGCACCACAAGCTCTGCCAACCACAATCCATTTATACGGGCTCCCCTTCCTCTGCCCTTCTGTTACCTCCCAACTGAAACTGAGAAGCGGTCTGACAAGCAGAGCTGCTGAGCCCATTTGCCCTCTTTGCTCTTTTTCCAGGGTTGGGGCGCAGAGCAGCAGGGAAGAAGGCTGAGAAGCAGAAGCGTGGGCCTGAGCTGCCATGCCTGAGGGCTGGCAAAGTGAGGGAGACTGCAAGAGGAACATGATTGCCTCCTTACTTGAAGGCATTCTTAGAGTAGAAGTATACCATTTAGTGAAATGTATAATTTTTGAGAATTCCTCTGAGACCTGGGCCTTGGTTATGGTCATAGGGAATGCATCTTTGCTTTTCCTTGCACTGTCCTGAGGATGTTGAAACATTAGTATCTCACAGAAAAGTTCTAGTAGCAGAAGTTACCATCCCTGAGAAGCACAGCAGAGGCATACCACAAGCTCTTGGTTTGTGTCTGTCACTACTGTGACCGCAGGACATGGGCCTCTCAAGGTAGCATATCCCATGTTAGGTAAACTGCTGTAGAGCTGGCTACTGCAGTCTGGAGAGGGCAATGTCAGCAACGCAGGGTGGATGGTAGATGATATGAAGACTCTGCCCTACCTCTGCAAATGTCCCAGCAGTCTCACCCTTCTCACTGCCTCCCTGGGCTCCAAGGGTGCTGGCTGTCATTCAGAGGATGGTTCAAGGTAGCAATTTATCTGATGAGGAGGATTTTTGTTGATGAGAAAAGTTATACTGCAATCCTTTTATAGCTGTTTTACAGAGACTTGAAGGAGACCGAGGTGTAAAGGGGATGTCATGCAACTAACATAAAAAGAACAAGACAGAAATTTTTTTTAAAAAAAGAGAGGAAAAAAAAACCCTAAGACTTTTGACTCTTTGTGTCCCTTGGCAGTCAGAAGTCCATTGGCACAGAGGGGTTCCTTAATTTGCGTTTAACAGGAAAGACAAATAATTACTCATCATTCCTTTCTGCTGTCTTAGAACAATAAGACATTTTCATCTCCCTACATACACACTAGCCACCTTCCATATCTAGACAGTACCTGAAACTGAATTATACAAAGTGAATTATTCCTGTAACGGCAGGACAGTTAATGTGTGCAGCTAAGATAGCAAGACAGAAAGAGACCTCTCCTTTGGAAACCAGTGCTTTATTGTCAGCCACCTTCTTGCTGAGGAGCCTTAGGGCTCACTGAGGCTTGAAAGAGAGTCTGCTGAGATGAGCATGTGATAATATTTCCACCAAAGAAAGCTCCCCCTGTTCAGAAGTACATCAGGGTTATACAGAAACAGCATTTTCCTGCAGCCTTTAACCTACACCCTCTGTATTGTTAATATGGCTAAGAGCGATACACGCACCACTTGACAAGTTGGAGAGATTATTTCATTATTTATGCACAGCTACATCCTATAAACATCAGTATTGCTTTTAGATACAGCCTTCTTATAGAATAGCACCTTGAAGATGTACTTATTGCCTTTGATTCATGATACAGATACTTAATTTGCAAAAAAACCCTCCTTTGCATATTCAGTCTGTCTCACTGCCTGTTACTCCATGTATTGCCCTGTCCTACCTGGCTGGATCAGTCTGGAATTTTGATCTCAGAGAAATATTTTTACCAAGCTCGTAAAAAGAAGCTGCATTTCTCTGAAGTCCCCATTGGCTCCTGTGCAGCGCAACAACACACAGCGGATATTCAACAGCCTGTTGCTTGTAGTGGTTTTCCCCACCTCTCATCTTCTGACACGAGAACTTCACCAGAAAAGATGGCCCGTGGTGAATATGAATGTTTCCCTTGTTCTTGGTGTGTCTCAGAGTGTGATAATTCTCACAGAAAATAATGAATTTTCAGCAAACCCAGATATTTTCCATCTAAAGCAGACACAGCAACAGGAACAGCTAAGAAATGGCATCTTCGCAATGAAAATAAACTCTCTGTCAAATCAGACAAATAAAGCAGAAGGTGCAAAGCCACTAATAATATTGGATTTTGTGCAGATTTCTAGCTAATCCCAAGACATTTTTCTTATTGCAACTGTAGCTCCACTTCCTAGGAAGAGTCATATTTCATACTCCAAGATTAATACTCTTGGTTATTTATCACCCTGAGAATTGAAGAGTTTTGAATATAAATACTAAATATTAGTCAACACGCAGGTACTTTTGATTAAGACTACTGAAGTCAAAGGTCTTTTGGGGAAACTGTATAAACTCTGAACATACATAGACATGATTGATAGTTCTATAGCATACACCTTCTATGCAAATATCACACTTTTCTACTACACTGTATTAAGGCTTCACATGGTGGAATCCATGGCTCAAATGCTACATAGTGGTCTGAGGTCTCTTATTCCTCAAAACCTTCCCATATGTTGTTCATTTTTAGCTCTAGCTGTAGATGAGGGGCAGAAATATTTCAATTTAAGTTTTTTATTATAATTTTTGTAAGCCAAAATTAGGCCGTTGTTCATTCAAATCCATCTGGCAATCTGAATATTTGCATTCGTTAGAGGAAGGAGTGATTATGATTTGTTCCAAATAACTGCTGTTTGAATTAACTGAGATCACAGATAAATGCAGATTTCCTCTATTTCATAGGCCTTAGGGGAGGTTTAAAGTACAGAAGCTGTTTTTGGAGATAGTTCTTCTGCACTTAGCAGAGAAGGCGCAGTTCTCTAAGGGGTACGTGCCACAAATACTGCTGATTCAGCACCAGCTGAAGGGCGTATCTACGCTACTGTTTAAGTTCGGATCAGGAGGCCACTCTGGGAGTGAACTCCTAGTAATGCTCGCTTTACTGTGCTCTGGGTTGTACCAGAAAGCTGTCTTGGCACACCGCAACCTGGATTCTTTGCAAATTAAACTAAACTGGAAGAGCATTAGATGAACCACTAATGAGAACTTGAGAACTAACTCAGTTCTCAAGATCAGTCTAGAAATAGACTGGTGTGAAATCGTCTGGAAGGTGTATAGCGTGGACAACTGATCCATGGCATCAGCAGTTTTGTTCTAGACATCCATTCTCATCGTGCTGCACTATTTGGTAAGATAATCAGTTTCTAAAATGCTAGGTTACTTTCATTTGAAAAAGTTTTCACAGAAAAAGCACTAGATAAATCTGGTAGTTGATGTGCTTACCTACTCCTGTTTCTCCCTGCCGTGAGCTCAAAGGTAAATTCTAACTATGGAAGTCATAGATAGAAGTTATTACGCTATCATCAAATATATTAGAGGGAAAAGACCTGCTCAGTTACAGAGTTTCAAAGTATTTTTCCCTTACATTTTCCCTTAAAAACCAGCCAGAACTTTAAACAGAACATAACACAAAGGCTATTTTAAAACACAAAGTTCATATAGATTACTTCATCAAGCATGTTGTTTGAGTAAAGAACCGGTTCTTGTTTTGAGTAAAGCCTATTCTTAATGATTTCCAAGAAGCTACGCCATACTCTGCCCTGATTCACAGGATGGTAATTATTCTGAATAACCCAAAGTATTCAGCGAGTGTGTTGCTCGCCATCACGTATGAAGCCAGTGGCTACGCCAGCAGCAGAACAGAGGAATTTTGACTACAGTGGTTCTTGATTCCTCTGACAGCATATGTTACTTTATAAAGCCACTAGCTAATGACAGAAAACCCCCTTGTGCTTTAAAACCTTTACTCAAATTATTCAGCAATTAGTGGGGGAAAGCAGAGGACTGATCACATTCAGGCCCAAATCACTCTCTGCCCCATTAGTTTTCTTCCTATACCCTACAGAGTCGTTTGAGTATTGAGCAGGATTCACCTTCATTTCCGTCAACACCACAACTTCATCATCCAGATGGTTGCTCTGGCTCCAGCCTTGCAGCTCTGGCTCCAGCCTTGCAGCGTATATCGCTTGACAGAGCTCCCTGCCTCTGCAGCACAGGCACTGTGGCATTGGGCATGAAGCAAGGCGGGTGTAGCAGGAGAGTTCCTCCATTCTCCCAAAGTAAAAAAACCATAATTCTAGTAGGTTTTATCAAAGGACTCCTTCTCTGGAAAGTGCTTTGTAACTTGAACAAGCAGCTCCCTGTTCAAAGACACTGCTGTGTCACTGTCGAGTACATGTAAAGCACCACCAGGACAGGCAAAAGCGCTTGAGGTGCTAAAAGTATCTGGGTTTTATATGATCTCCCATTATCTCACTACAATGAATTAATAAAACAATAACTTGAACCAAGCAGGGTGCTATACCAGTAATTGGTCTTGATATGCTCTTCTTTTTAAGTAGGAATGTGACAGTCGAGGATACAGGCAGGCTTCAGAAAAGGGGATTGCAGCATGATGAGAAATGTTGGCCCCAAATTAGTATTACATGTACAGTGAGTTTTACATTCAGATATCTGAGCACAATTCTCTTACTACCCAGAACCCAAACTTGGCCCCATTAAACTCAGGAGGCAATTTACCACCAAGTCCAAGAAGAGTATTATGGGATTGCTGACTGCCTTCTCTCTCTTTACTTTGTCATTTCTCTCAGTTTGCCTTCTTGCCCTGCAAAGAGCTTTGAAAGACAAGTGATTACCTTGGGAAGTGAGTAGACAGGGGAGGCTTTGTCCATGCAATGCTAAGTACTGCTGCAGGAACTGGTGCTGGCACCGAGCTACTGCCACCTCTGAGCACTGGGCTTGAAAAACTCAACTTCACACTCCGATGGAGAGATAATTTGTGTCACTTAAACAACCTCATCCTTCATTGCTTCTACCGCAGGGACCGAGAGAAGCGTTTCCATGGTGCAGAACAGCACTGCGCATGCCTCAGCGAAATCAGAAACAAACCCCTCTTCTCTCTGTTGGGCAAGTCCCACTCTGCAGCTGTAGCTGCTGATCCACTAGAATGTTGCCTCAGATCTTCAGAGATTACTTTTAAGGTGCATCTCTTTTTTTTCATGCAGACCAGTTGGTGATATATGTGGGTTTAATATGGAATGTAGTATAACTAATTGTACTGTAATTAGGATAACCGGTTATGCTGATGGAGAAAGTGAAAATGTTGAAAAGAAAAAAATGAATGAAAAACGTTTATATCCATGGAAAACTTTCCAATTAGCAAACATGATAGGTTTCCCAAATTGGATGGGAACCAAATGAAAATATGAGCTTCCTGGATGGTAGTAAATAATCCACCAACACCTCTGTTTACACAACCTCTTAGCAACGGCTTCTACACTGTTTCCACAGGGACTAAACAGAAAAGGAAAACCAACCCAAAAGGCCACTGAATCAATACAACCATTCTTGATGTTTCAGAAAAACAAAATTAAAATTCAAAACCCAATAGTTTGATCAAGTGAGCATGAGTAAACATTTTTTCTCCACCATAGCAAATAAATGATTGCTATCTTGAAAAATGAAAGCTTATCACATTTTTGCTCTACTTCTCATAAAGGATGTAAAAAATTATTGCTTTGGATACCTTTAAACCTTATAAAGAGGATTTGTTTACTCTTATATCCCACCAGGATTATATATTGTATAGAAAGAAGACTTTTTATCACTTTCGAATGCTCTACATATTAACATAACCTATTTTGTTATGATCCATTATGCCCAATCAAAATTATATTAGTTATAATTGGTTTCAATGGGCTGGTATTTTCCTTCTCGTTTGAGCCAAAATTAGCACAAAATAAACTTAAATCAGTAGCTTTCCAAATTTTAATGATATTCTGGACCAGCAAACCCAGAAAAAGTAGACCCTAAAATAGACTCAAGTTTTACAAAATAACCTCAAGGTTCATAGTGGATAAAGAGAAGTTTCGGAACCTTAACAGCTAATGGGTATTTGAACCCCCAAATTTAACTTCTGTAGTTTGAGCCAATCTCCTATTTTAGTATAAATGGCTCAGGCCTATCACCATGCTCAACCCAGCAAGTGGGGCCTTGCCTTGAATTGTGAACGCAATAGAATTGTGAACGCATCTACCCATGCACCTGCTCAGATGCAACACAAGAGCAAGGGCTAGTGAAAATCATCCTTCATGACACACAAGCTGGGAAGAAAATCCTGGAATGATGGGAACTGAGAAAAAAAGGCACATAAACAATAGCAGAAAGAGCACAGTTAGCACCTTTGACCAAATTCAGTCCTAATAAATTTGCCCTCTGTCATTTAATTTTATAAACGTATCTGATAAACTAAAGAATGTAAAAAAGGGAAAAGCATTAAGAAAGTATCTACAGATTTTGAGAGTCCTACCACCAAGACTTGGCAACCACTTTTCCAAAGCACCCTACGCTGCTATGACACACTCAGAAGTGACATGGCACTTATACTGTGAAAGGACATTCCAATAAGTTGCTTGTCTATCGTGTTGGTACACTTATCATGGCATAGCCAAATCTAACATAATATTTTCCCATAGCCTAATACTGACAGTGAATGTTTTCTGCTCAAACAAACCTAGGGTTAGACAGAGTTCAGACACACATTCGTTGTTCCTGCATGAGCTCCTCAAAAAGCCTAAAACAGGGTTGGAGACTCTTGCACAACTCTGTAATGACTGAGCAACTGGCAGGACAATACTTCACAAAATCAACTAGCATTTGAGTCTGGAAACATCTATTGCTTAAACTCTGCCCAAGGCTACTTTGACAGCTCTTCATAAAGGCCCAAATATTGCCGAACATGGCATTTCAGCAGGTTTAGAGAGGCAGACCATGGGGATAAAAAGGAAATCCTTTAGCAAGAAACCTTAGAGGACAAGGTTGCTGTGCTCTTTAAGTATCAGTCTGTTTAAAAATAGAACTAAAGGAACAGAATGGTGAGTTAGGCTGACTATGCCTCAGAGAGCCAGGCTGTAGATGGATGTGGTTTTCTAGACTTGTTTGTGTAATATTAGCTTACCAAGAATCTGCCCCTCTGGAAGATTTTTTTTTTTAGAATTGCCGGCAAAGATGCAGCTTTAAAACATTGTGCTTGTTTTGGCTGGGGTAGACTTAATCTTCTTCCTAGTAGCTAGTATGGGTCTATGGTTTGGGATTTGTGCTGGAAACAGTGTTGATAATACAGGGATGTTTTAGTTACTGCTGAGCAGGGCTTACACAGAGTCAAGGCTGTTTCTGCTTCTCCCCCCACCACACCAGCGAGGAGGCTGGGGGTGCACAAGAAGCTGGGAGGGGGGACACAGCTGGGACAGCTGACCCCAACTGACCAAATGGATATCTCAGACCCTATGACATCATGCTCGGTGTATAAACTAGGGGCAGAAGAAGGAAGGTGGGGGGGATGTTCAGGGTGATGGCGTTTGTCTTCCCAAGTAACTGTTACATGTGATGGAGCCCTGTTTTCCTAGAGATGGTTGAACACCTGCCTGCTGGTGGGATGTATTGAATGAATTCCTTGCTTTGCTTTGCTTGAGCGCACAGCTTTTGCTTTCCCTATTAAAGTGTCCTCAGCCCACAAGTTTTCTCACTTTTAGCCTTCTGATTCTCTTCCCCATCCCACTGCAGAAGGAGGGGTGAGCACGGGGCTGCGTGGTGCTTAGCTGACTGCTGGGGTTAGGCCCCAACAGTACTTTTTGGTGCCCAACACAGGGCTCAAAAGGTTTGAGATAACAACAGATTTGACTGGAATGTGCCAGATCAAATTTATAGCTGTTATTGTTGTTTAGCTATTAATTGGCAGGCTCCTGTGCTTGCCATGGGGCTTGCTTGCCTTACTGTATATTAGAGTCTAGTGCTCATTAGTGGCTGCTTTCTGCTTTCGCTGCCTGTTATACTGCTGATCGTCTTACTCTACTGTGCCTGGGAACTTTTCGATAACAGCAATGGTGATGCACCTAGGCTGGCGGATGGCCAGGACATCGCTGCTGTTTCTGTGCTGATGCACTGGACAGGCTGGAACTCCAGTGTGAACTCAAGGCGAAGGGACTGTGACCTGTGGATGAGTCCACATGCGAGCAGGACACTCTGAAGCATCTGTGGCTGTGAATAAACCCATGCCAGAGCAGGTATATCTCAAAGCGTTTAGGGCCATGGTTATGTCTGTGCCGTAGCAGATAAACCTCTGAAGGGATTGTGGCCCAAGGATAAGTCCACGGCTGCAGCAGATACACCTTGAAGCATCAGTGGCTGTGCATGAGGTCATGCTGGAGCCCCTGAAAGCATGTGGCCATGGATAAGCCCATGACAGAGCAGGTACACCCCTGGAGGGATGGCAGCCATGGGTAAGGCCATGGTGGAGCAGGTTTACTTCTGAAGGGACTGAAGGGACACAGAAAGGCCTTGGCTCTGTGTAAGCACTGCTCAGCAGTGACTAAAACATCCTTGTATTATCAACACTGTTTCCAGCACAAATCCAAAACATAGCCCCATACTGGCTACTAGAAGAAAATTAACTCTACCCCAGCCAAAACCAGCACAGACATTCAAGTCCATCAGTGTGCAGGGGAGAAATCATTGCACATGAGGACATTTTACTGTGAATCATGTTCTCTGGGTGGGAGAGTCAAGTAAAGATTAAATAAAGGTTTGAGGCATTTTTCTCCACAGCACCTGGCAATTTTCCATAGAGAAATAAACCCTGTGATCCAGGAGACAGACTGAAAGCTTCTCAAAGACAAAATGAAAAGCTACATTTGGCTCCATTAAAAAGTTATACCATTTTAGAAGAAATGCAGAATATAAATCTAGTCTGAATGAAGTTAGGGCCTGACTAAAAGCTAAATTTCTCTTGTAGATTTTATGTCTTTGTATTTCCATCACCATATTTCATCTACAGCATAAACATAGAAAATACAACCTTTAATGCCAGGCCTAAAAAAGATTTAAAGTTATTCCCTTCTTGAGCAATGCTTTCCCAGCACTCTAGATATACAGTATTTGCAGATTTTAAACACCATCCATTAAACATACAGTTCCGCAAAATGTTCTTTTTTTCAGACAGACTAATACTTCAGCTGCCTCGCAAAACCTTCTCTTTTAGGATTTCTAGTTGAAAGATTTCCTTTTTTATCACAATGATGTCACAGATTAACGAGGGCAGCTACTTCCTCCCTACCCCCGTTATCCAAGATTTGGTTGTATGTGGTTAGTTTCATTTTTCATCCTCTGCTTTCAAAATTAACTCAGCTGTGGATGAAGATATATATCCTATTAGCGCTATCCCTTTGGGGAATGCCTACAACAGCTGCAGCTGCCATTTCATTTCTCCTTAATACCCTTGTGTCCTAGAATACAAATAAAACAAATGTTGGTATCTTGCCCACTGCACCCCCCACATCGTATTATTTTAAATATACTGTACAGCTACATAAAATGCCCCTGATAAGACATTGTTAGTCACTTGCAAAGAAGCCATTACAATAACAGTTTGTGCCTCCATAATGCAGCCAGGAATAATGAAACTCCACACTGAATAAATGATCCAAGATCTCATAAGCCTTCTTAACTCTGAACAGCGAAATTTTAAAATGCTGCAGAAACCATGACAGCTGACAGGTGGAGTCATTAGAAAAATGTATGCAAATCCAGCAGCAAATGACGCTGCATAAAATGAAGGGGTTTACAGCTAATGGCTTGTACTGATGCGCATTCCCATATTCTGAAAAGAAAATGTCTAACATTTATATTGATGACAAGTGAAACAGTAATATATTTAAATTCTTTTGTCCTGCACTGAACTCCAACTTGGGAGATAGACTTAAAAACCTAATAATAGAGATCACAGATCTTGCTTATACTTACATTTTGACATGTCAGCTTATGTATTTAAAATTCAGCTAAGGATAAGAACCCAACATATCATCACCACTGAATTTCCATCTGCAAGTAAAGATACTGTTACTGACTAAAACAAGATGGTGCCTTGTTCCTGTGCAGTCAAGGAGCAAACAAAAAGAATTGTAGAGTCTTGGATGATATTGTCTCATATATTTGCTACTTCTCTCCCCCAGCAGTGGTACGATATATCAGAAGAGGAGCTGATGATAACCAGGATATTAGCAGGGAATGTAAGGGCACGCTCAGTGAAGCAGTTTAGGCACATGACTGCAGGAATGGAGTTCATGATGTTACATTTCCTCTGCTGCAAACTGGGATGCAGACTGGGACTGAAGACTGGGATTCACAACCAAGCAGTCTCGAAGGGAAAGGAGGAGGAACAGCCAAGCCCAGGTGAGAGGATAGGCCTTGAACAGGGCCTGCCTAAGGCTGCACAAAACCCACCATGCACAGTACCAAGTATCATCCCACCCTTAACATGACTGTGGCAAGGGCTGCATTTCCATAGCACCTTCAGCCCAAATGCAATGAGCGTTAATGAACTTATCTTTGTAATACTGAAGTAAAGGAATGTTATTAACCTCAAAATGCAACTAAGGACATACACACAAGAGAAAGTGCTGCTCTAAAGTGTGTCCTAATGTGCACATATTTAGCCTCTGACAAAACCAGGAGTGGGGGCAGTTGTCTGAATTCCAGTTTTAAAGAACAGTATATTAAATATAATGTGCCTATTCCCACTCTAGCACCATGGCTTAAAAAGAAGAGAGAAGAAGAGGTCTATTCAATTATCATCTTACTAAAAGTGAGTTGTACTTGGATTATATGGGATTTTAGGATCAAAGTAAAACTGATCCAGAAACCTAGCCACTTTTAATTGCTTTGAAACTGTATCTTTAGTTATAATACTCTTTCTCCAAGTATATCTGCATTTTCCTTGAACCTGATTTTAAAAGCATACAGAATAGTTTTAGTAGACAAGGATTATAGAGTCAATATTTTGATTAGTTTAAAGTCCATTAAAAACTGCCAAGTAAGACTCCACTACCATTTCTTTCATCCATTCAGTAACTTGTACCATGCAAACTGGCATCATCTGCAGCATCACTAACAATCTCAAGCATGGGTACCTCCCCACACTCACCAAATCTGTACAAATTACCTAATAAGGAAAGTTCATTGTGAGTTAAGATACCCAAATGCTAAAAAAAACCCCATATCCAGGGAATGTTTCTGCCTGAGGTTCCATCAATGGTCTTCTCAAAAAAAAAAAAAAGAACATAATAAAGCAACTGTAACAATCACTTTTCTTCTGGGTTGTATGGCTTGGAAACTTTTACTAGTCATCTCAAACTAATCTGCAAACAGTGGTACCAGAAGCGGCGCAGCTTTCTGCGAGGGCTACGCCTGCTTATCAGGTAACAAATACTGCGTATTTCCGTGGGTGACTGTCAGCCCCTGGCAATGGCGGTGGGAAGACTGGCGACTGGGAGGGGAAACCAGGACAGGGTGCCATGCTCACAGTAGGGCCCTGCAGAATATGGGGGAAGAGCCAAAGTGGATTCTTTTTGCCAGCGTTGCCACTGTGCCTCTGCTATTCTCAAAGCATGAAGCAGCTATGTCATCTCATGATAGCTGGCATCTCTAACTTCTCATTCATGTCCTTCTTCAGAGCTCTTCTTCCACTATATCTGTTAGCAACTATTCACAAAATTCAGAAGACCAACTCCTTTGCGCAGAAAAAGAAGTAAAGAGAAAATGCCACACGGGTGGTATGCAACCATATTAATGATAGTTCAGGGTCTTCCAGCTGTCTTAGTTTTATTTGTGTCTTTTAGAGTACAAACTGTCCATGACAAAGATAATTATAAGTGAATAACACCATTTCAGACATTCCCCAGACTATCTGTATATCTGCAGTGAATTTGCTAGATAGTTTTGGCCAGATTTCTATGGCTAGATCCACAGCACTGCTGGGAGGACAATGCTGGGGATGATGCAAGATTTTTTAGCCATGGAGCCAGACTGTGAGAATTACATTCTAGCCTGGAGAAAGCACCTTGGATCCCAGTTCTGGGAACTTGTTAATTATTTATGCAAAGTGGAACAGGTCAGCCTGAAGTTTACCTGCACAGAGAGGAGGAAAACCTGAAAACATAGGATTAATCCTGCTGAGAAGGACAGAACTGAATCTGAGTTTCCTTTGTCCTGGGAGAAAATCTTCACCATGCTGTTACTGGCTTAAGGGCTTCTGCCTCCAGGATTGCAACTCTAACTCATCGCCTTTTTCAGTCTCATGTATCCACCAAGTGTATTGTATTGCAGATCCAGTGGAACGGCCCATGCAGAAATACAACTCTGTTTTCAATGCGAAACTGTTTCATTTTAAAATGTCATTCTCCTCATCACTATTCAGATAGTCCTATTTGTTTGGTCCATTTTCAAGGATTTATTTGGTGATTGAGAAGTAAATAATCACTTGATCACTTACAATGTAATATACCTACAAATAAACCAAAAAGGCTTCTTAAAGACGAATTTTGCAAGAGGAATAAATAGGCAGATAAAACAGAACTGGTATCTCCTTAAAGCTTATGGAAGATTCCAAACACCTGCGAGTAGTGTCCAGAGAAAAATTTTACCCTTTTCAGTAACTGCTTTGAGCATTATTCTTTTTAATCTGCTAATGAAGGAGCTGTATTATTCCTTGGTTTTTGCCGAGTTCCTCTGGGCATCGTAATGACAGATCAATCTCACAAATATAACCTTCAGTTTTACATGAAATGAGTACATGGCATCATTTCTGCTCTTGGTTGTGCTGATAGTATCCATAACCAGCAAAGTGATTTCCAAAGAGAACAGAAGGCAGAGAGCTTGCAATGAGAAACACGCAGAATCCACAGATAAAAACAAGAAACGGATGGGCAATGTGTGTGGTAAAATATGCTTGGGTCTCAAGCAATGATGTATCATGTGCTTGAGAAATGACATACGGCACTTGCCTACAACGCTGGCTGGCTAAACGCCCAGTGCAATGTGGATTATACATAATTGCTTCACACCATTGAAAAGTCCCCTCTGTATATTATAAACGTATTCATATTGACTCCTTACTTAAGAGACGGGAGATAGTGACAAGGAAAAATAATTTTAGAGAGGAGTACAGTGGGTTGCAGTATAATCGGTGCAACATTTGATGCAATATATTCATTGTCTAGCTACACAGCATTTCTTGAGACGTGTCCCATATTAACAGTTTTTGATTGCATGCTCTCCATATAAATATTTATTATAGAATAAACAAAATTCACTTCTATGTTGTGCAGGAGTGAGTGATTATTAAAATAGTTCTTATTGGATACAAGACAAGACCCCATAGTACCTGGGCAGGCCCACAGACCAGCCTTCCTCAAGTTTTCTGCAGTGTGAAAAGGAAAAAATAGCCCAGTATAGCTATCATCAATTTAAACGAGAGCTGCTGCGGCAAAAAAGAAAATCCCTGTTCCCTGCTTCTTACTGATTTTTATTTTATTTTCAAAAGTAATCTATTCAGAGCTACTTACATGGCTGCAGTCACCTGGCAGCCTTGAGCTCAGATCAGAGGACTCCTGTCCGTATCTCCTGAGGTAACGATGGGCCAGGCACTCTTGAAATCCATTTTATGCTACATGCTTTTGTTTAGGATATGCCCATTGTATGTTCCTTGGGTGACTTCTGGGGACATTGTGGTGCTTCCACAGCAGCAGGATACAAAGCTCCCAGCTCTGCTTGTTTGCTGAAAACCCCTTCCACCGTCTCCTCCCAACACCACCACTTCCTTACCTATGATTATGCTGTTCAGTTCTTACTACCAAGTGCTAGAATTATAGAAACAGCTCATCTGAAGTGTGCAGACTGCTTGCTTGTAAAACATTTGGCTCTGCCCTTGCAGGAATAAAGCTGTTCTATGCTGTAAATAAGGAGTAGGTTGCAATGCCACATGGCTGCTCATTATCACTACATGAAACTAGCTGTAAAAAAAAGCACATGCCCCATGAGTTCAGGCTGAAAAGGACAGGACTCAATTTCCCTGACTCTTCCACTTCCACAACTCAACGTGTGTGATTGTGGGACACCCAGCAAGATGGCAGGAGGGGTAGGACAGATGTCTGCCACTTGTCAACAGGAACCAGTATCAGGAAGGTCACTGGATTTTCATCCAAATTTCTTCAACTGCTTTCATGAACCATATCCTTTGACTTTCGTTATATACTCACTTGCAGCCTTTGCTGCCTGCCTGCTGCTCCCAGTATACATCTGGGTCTTGTCAGGGTCCATAAATCTGTCTGAGTGCTGCCAACTGTTACCCATATGAATTCCAACACACGACATCATTAGATTTAGATGTATCAGAAAAAGAATCTGATTCTATTTCCAGAAAAGTCTACCTAATTTCTGTCGCGGATATCAAAGGGAACAGATCACCTGAAGAAGCCAATAATCAACCATGCATTTGAGGCCTTTTTTTTTTTTTTTTTGAGGACATGTCAGTTCCTTAGTTCTACCTAATTGTTGCTTTAGAAAACCCCAAAGCAATGGTTAGCAATTTACATCTTCAATGCACTGGGTAGCTACGACTGAACTGAGTTCTCACTGCTTTACTGGGCAGCCATTAATTTCCTTAAGCCCATTCTGCAGGCAAAGAAATTGAGGCACAAAACTGGTCAACTTTATCATGTGCATTTAATTTGTTAAATTTCTCAAGATTTGTTCATTCATTACGCTCTTGAGACTTTATGCCTTTGTTAAATCTTACATTATTTTTCCTTTCAACATCTTCAGAAATATTTTGAGGTTTTCTAATTGCTTCTTGAACTGAAATTATCTCACAAATGCATCAGTGCATCTGCATCTGATGAATCCATTTCCAAAATGTCCATGAGCAGCAGGCACTGAACAAGAGATGATAAATAAAACTTCCCATTGATGGACCAAATTTAGTTGATGTCTTAAAACACTTTACAAATATAGGCATGTGAAATGTTCTTCTTTTTAGAGAAGGGGAAACTGAGGCAAAAACATTAAAAAAAATTAGACAAATAAGCAGAAAAATGTGGAAGAAAGCCCAGATTTCCTGATTTTCATCCCATTAGTCATTCAATGCACTAAATCAGAACAGCCAGACTGAATTCTGCTTTGGCTCTTAAACGCCTATGCATATGCAGAAGCATTTGAAATTTTCAGGGCTTTTTAATAAACCTGAATAAACAAGTAGCATATAAAAAGCCACCTTTTACAGTGATACGGCTAATACTGCTCTCTATTACAGACCACATTTGAGAATGTCAAATGTCAAAACACATTATGTCAAGGGAACAAACAGTAAGAGGACCATTTTGAGCAGTGCAGCTTTTAAAACATGATTTACCTCTTTCTTCTTCCTGGTTCCAAATTAATAATCTCAGTATTGAGAAATGTTGGCAAATGCTTCATCATCTGCATGTATAACATATTGCAGATTCAATGCACACACACACACGCAAAACCGAGAACCATGCCAGTTTCCAGATGAAGAACTACCAGTTCAATGAAGACTCACGCTAATACAAAAGCTGCACGTGCCTTGGATGCTTCCAGGTACCTGAGTTCAATAAATATGTTATCCAGGTCTTTTACAATGCCATTTTATTTTTCCCTTCCCGCTGAATAGAGAACAGAACAGATGGTTCAGGCGAGTGACTGCTGCTGATTCTAGCTTCGCTTGTCGTTGAAAGACCCAGCTATCTGAACTTTATGCATGGACTGTGAGAAATGTGGACGCCTGCTTCCTTGTGTGATGGGCTTATTGGTCCCCGTTGGTATCAGATGGATGGATGGTTGCTTTCTTTTTATTAATTCTGTGAACCTCTGCCATTTTGAGAAACAGAACACAAGAAACAGAACAACAGAATACAAGAAAATATTAAGAGATTTTAATCACAGATACCACAGATGTCCAGCTTTCAAATGAATTAATGATAGGCACAAAAACCACTTAGTCCATCTTGCACGTAGGCACTGCATATTCTAAAAATCTTGGCCAAATAGCAGTAAATATAGGAAATCTAACAAGCCTTCTTTCGAGCCTGCCAGTTGTTGAAAGTGTATATAAAATTTTATTTCTTTTTGACCAATTAATGTTTACTATGCAAACAGTAGCTGAATGTAGGCCCTATTCATCCTTTCTAACACTAGATTTGCTTTTATTGCTGTATGCAAAGCATTTAACCGCAGTATTTTTAAAACACTGTTAACATAACACAATTCTGGAACATTGCGACAAATTTTAGGAAAAAGACAAATCACAACTAATAATAATATGTGATAAAATGCCACAAAAAAGCTTGTCCAAAAAAATGTCACTTTTTTAAGAGAAGGGGTCTTCCAAAATCAAATCATAAAGTCTAAAGCCATAACAGAAGTATCTGGAAATTCATGACTTTCAGTCCAAATAAGCAAATTAGAAGCAAATTCTTTTTTTTTTCTTTTTAACTTGAATATTGCTGACCTCTTTTATACCTAATTACCATGGTATAATAGTCATGCTCATTCAAGATGTGGCAGGAAGTCCCCATGGAGAGAGATCCTGGGCCATTACATTTATGTCAACAAGGTTTAGTGTGACTTGGGATAGAGGAGGGACTGACACACGGCGCAAAGCGAGGCAGTCATCTGGACTACCAGCTTTGCTGCGCAAACCACCCAGGCCATGCTGAGAAGAGTGAAAGGACCTAGGAAATCCACACAACAGTTTCATCTCCACCTCTGCCTTGACCAGATATATGATATAAAACTTTAAGTGAGTGTCAGTCAAATCCAATCTTTTCTTCACTGTCCCTTCTGAAAAAACTACTTTCCTGCTAGCTCTGAGTAACTCTCGACATTGCCAAAGCTCTTGGTTGAACCTGTGGTTCCTTGCAGAAAGGCAGAAATGAGAAAAGCTGTAGCTGGTCCACAAACAGCACCAGTGATATGATCCTGTGTTCAAGATGTTTGCTTAAGTTCCTTAAGAACTAACTTAAGAACCTTAAGTTCAGTACCATTTCTAGCTGTGTCCATGTATGAAATTGTGCTAGATTTACACAAATAATAATAATAAAAATGTACCTTAAGTATTTTAACAGAGGTAGTAGAATGTTAGATTATTTATGTTTATAGAAATACCCACCATTGTTAGTGTCTAAGCATCACTGCAAATTAGTAGAGAAAATTCAGCCAAATCAGGTGACATTTTTTCCTGTGTCCTTGTGATTTACAGGAATATGACTGTTTGAGTAGGAGGTGTCTTTGACTACTGGTTTTTTCTACACTTAGAGCCGAATACCATCAAAATACAGTATCCAAACTGAAATATCATTGGTGTACTTTAGCCCACAAGACTTTGAGGGGGTTCAAGACCAAGACTCTGACATTGGGAATGCAAATTCACCTCTGTAAGAGACTCAAACCTGCCTAGTAGGAGAGCTGTGTTTACAGGTCCTAGCTTTCTGACTTTGGAGAAACAGAAAAATCTCATTAGAAATTTTCTATGCAGCAAAATCCACCCTCTTCTGTCAACTTGACAGCTATCTAGCAGGCATGGGTGGCCTCCTGAATGACCAGCCAAAGATCAAGACAGTCAATAACTCCAGCTGTTTCCTTGCTGTCAGCAACAGCCCATTGTGTCTCACTCCAGGATGCCCCTTGGGCATTAAAAGCCAAACTTTTGTGGATGGTGTAAGTTAAGGAAAAACTCAGCATAAGTTAAAGAGCACTGATGTGAAAAGTGTGTGGAGGAACCAGCTGGGCTGGGGTGTCAGCATGTGGATGAACTGAGAGTGAATTTTGAAATGAGCCACTGATACATTTTACATCGATATGCAAGTTAAGACTGGTCCCAGCCCTGCAGGGCAAACCGTTTTTCCGTCCTACAGGGAGATCTCTCTGCGTATAAGGCATGGAAGA
>NW_009259691.1:318460-326752 GCF_000687185.1 Egretta garzetta | reverse complement strand
AAGAGCGTTCCCAGATGAGCTTTGTGTTGACCTTTCTGGTAAAAAGAAATACCAGGTTGCATTGCACATTTTACTGAGAAAACCCAATCTGGTGTGAGTTGGAAATGGGACTAAAAGGAAGCAGCAGGGTACAGCAATGGCCATCAGCTCTCTGTGCCGTGGGGTGCCCCAGGGTGGCAGGGCAGGGCCTGGGGCACAGGAAACGTGGGGCAGTGTGCGATTGAGGAGCCCGTACATCAGGACCCTGAACCTGGGTCGTTCAGAGCTTCATCCAACCAATTCCTCTATCATGCAAACATGCAGTTCAAGTTCAAATCATGGCAGTGATGAAAGCCACTGCATTGGGATGTCAAAAAGGCCACTGAAATATCCAAAACAAGATTTAAGGAGTGGATACTAAATATGCAGTTATTATGTAATCTCTATCATATACATTGCTTCCTTCCTCACAGCAAGCAGATTTCCACCTCGCCATTACCCTTGTCCAAGGCCAGGACAAACCTACCATCCTGTAGCTAGTGGATAATTTCCAATTCCTTGACTTTAAAATTTAATGAACCACCTACCCTTTCACAACAATAATTGTTTTCCACATATTGCTTATTCATAAAATATGTATCTAATCCTGACCCTTCACTTCCTATTACTCCAGCAAATAGGCCCTCTGTTCTGCACAGGCAGCCCTGTCACCATGCTTTAAGTCCAGGGACATGTGCAGAAACCTTTGTACAATAATTATGGAAAGTTAGTGGGGTAGAAGGAAATGTTATCAGCCATTATCTCTTGCTCCAGAGGATGTGAGGAGAATATAAATAAATCCAGACACTGCAAATGCTTTGCTGCAAGCTAGGCGATTAAAGTATTTCAGATTCCTACAAGTCTATTTAAAGCAACGTAAATCTTTTTGATGGCCAGTAGTTCACTACAGCCTAGCTGCTTGCACAGGCTAAGCTTCCCTAACACGCTGCACAGAGTCCACAGCAAAATGGCTTCAGCTTCCTGACAAATATTAATACAGATGAGACGTTAGGTTACAGATAGGTCTTCAGAAAATGCTTTAGGCTACTTTTATTTACTTCAGAGATACAAAATCTCCCTTATAAGGCTTAGTACTTGTTCTTAGGCTCATATAATTCAACATCCATGCACATTGGGAAGAATTCCACGTTCAGAGCAGTGGCAGGTCAGAAGTCGGGTTTGCAACAGCTTGTGGAGCTGGGGAACAATTTAACTCTCTCTCTCTCTCAGTCGAGAAGTACTGCCCAGCATTTGCTGACAGTATTGAAAATACCAGCACTACCACAGCTCAACTGGCCAGTATATGTGCAGGCTATTTGGAAGGCTATGCAGTGCTTTCACTGCCTGAGTGCCTGAAGCTGCTCCCAGCCGCTGAGAAGTGAACTCAGTTTACACGCTGCCAAGGAAGAAGCCTAGTGTTAGTAGGGGAGGGGAGAGGAATGGAAATGGGAGTGGATGGAAGAGAAGAATACTGCTTGCTTGCATCAGTTTAGCCATATCTAAGAAATCAGTAGAGAAAAAATTAATATCTTGCATTTTACAGCACATTTCTTTCCCTCGCCCCACCCCAGGATACAATACAGACTATAACCAGCCTCAAGAAAAATTAGAAATATAAAAGACATTTGAAATAAATCTGAGGAAAAAATTATTATCTTAAAACCAAAAAGATCAGACACATCATTGCCTAAAGAAGTCTGATCAGTAATTGGAGTTAGGCAGGAGAACAGCTTCTGCATATTGGTTTAGCAGAGGCTGGAGAAGTAGGGGAATTCAAGAGCAGGAACAACAACAGTGTTAAAGAATGCAGCAGAGGAACAAACTGGTGAGATATCACCCTGGGAAAAGCCTATAAAGTCTAGAAATAAAGTTTTGGGACAAAGCGTTATTTTAATAACTTGGAACTAAGAGCAAAGACTAATTCAGAGAAACAGTTTTGTAAACAAATGTAATTTCATCAAAGATGTCAGAGTCCAATAAGTTGCAAAAATATTGATAATGCTTGAGAGCTTTACACTCCCAAATGATTCCAGTGCACTATATACATTCAGAATTAACTTCATCTAACGGGCATGTTAGTCCCACAGAGGTGGAAGGCAACAGCCCACGTGATAGCTCACAGTGCCACTCTACGAGGCATAACATGGTGGAGAAAAAACCCACTGTGATCCACTGAACTAGCGAGAAGTGGAGATGAGCAGGACAGAATTACACAAATCAGAAATGGGCCTACATGTCAAGCTGATGGCTCTGTTCATAGGGAAGGAGAGGTAGAGGCTTTGTGCTCACCTGGAGCCAGCTATTACTGACCTCACCTAGCTTCTGTCGGTATTCTGGAGAATTAGTACTATACTGATTAGAGAAAAAAATACACCACCAGTAAAGTTTTAGCAGTATCCTACATTTTCTTTAAGTACATCTTAATCAAATGCTAAACATACCTGACCTTATTTACCTAGAGATATCTAACAAGAATCCAGGCCCAGTCCACTTAATGCATTTTGAAAGAGGGTAGGAGAAGCCAGGTACACAGTTGTAATTTTGATATGGAGAGTGCAGGCTTTTTATATTGATTTCCAAAAAGAAAAAATTATTTGAGTCCTTTTTAAAATATGTAAGTAGAGCATGACAGACAGAATGATGGGGAATAACATTTTCCCACAACAAAGATTTAAAAAGGCATTAGATATTATTACCACCTTGAACACATCAAGATGTCAGGTACTATCTGTCCCCACTGGGGGAGATTTTTCACCATTTCCTTCATGGGGAGGAATGTTGGGCCTTTAACAGTGAAAAAAACCATTAGATTTCTTTCTTCCAACTACCTGTTTATGTGTTTGAGAAGATACGTTGCAACATCAGGCAACACAAAAAACCCCAAAGTGGTTTAAAACAGGACAAGCAAGTCTTCCCCTTTCACTTGCTCAGCCTGATTTCCTTGATAGTTTTGATTAAAAACCAGGAAAAGCGTAGTAGAAAAAAAACCCCAAAATTCTAACCTATAAACAAGTTTTCTTCTTTGTTTTTGCATTTCTGTCAAAAAGAACTTGAAGACAAAATATTTTCCACATTCCTATTTCATGTCTCTTTAAATGCTCTGTCAAAATTATTTCAGCTTTAGCTGCAAAGAGAAGCTAAAGAACAAATCTTTATTCTGCACTCATCATTTTCCTTCCTTTCAACTGCAGTTCTTATCAGCTTGTTTTATACATAAAAAAGAACCAAAAACTTGAAGACATGCTCTTTGGTGAAAAAACTCACACTGCTTTCCAACGTGATCAAGGCTAATCAGCTAATAACAGCTGCAAAATAAAAAATCAGCTCTAGAAGTTCTAAAGTGAGGGGAAAACAACCAAGTCAGATAATCCTAAGAGGTTTGGTTCTTTTCAAGTAACAAAATCCATTTGAAGCACTTTTTTTTTTTTCTTTTTCTGGGAAATTTAGTGATATCTAAGGGGACACAGGGTAGATATAAAAATCATGAAGGATATTTTGGAGGTCAGTTGCTATTTCTCGTTCCCCTCTCAGCACATGAGAGCAATGAATCCAGCACCAAGCTGAGTGGCAGCAATGGCATCAGATTAAAAACTCATTACGTGTACTTTTTTAAGTGCAAGTAGTCTTTGAAATTTGTGAGCAAGGAAGTAGTACATTTCACTCACAAAATGAGAAAAGCGTAGTAGAAAAAAAACCCCAAAATTCTAACCTATAAACAAGTTTTCTTCTTTGTTTTTGCATTTCTGTCAAAAAGAACTTGAAGACAAAATATTTTCCACATTCCTATTTCATGTCTCTTTAAATGCTCTGTCAAAATTATTTCAGCTTTTGCTGCAAAGAGAAGCTAAAGAACAAATCTTTATTCTGCACTCATCATTTTCCTTCCTTTCAACTGCAGTTCTTATCAGCTTGTTTTATACATAAAAAAGAACCAAAAACTTGAAGACATGCTCTTTGGTGAAAAAACTCACACTGCTTTCCAACGTGATCAAGGCTAATCAGCTAATAACAGCTGCAAAATAAAAAATCAGCTCTAGAAGTTCTAAAGTGAGGGGAAAACAACCAAGTCAGATAATCCTAAGAGGTTTGGTTCTTTTCAAGTAACAAAATCCATTTGAAGCACTTTTTTTTTTTTCTTTTTCTGGGAAATTTAGTGATATCTAAGGGGACACAGGGTAGATATAAAAATCATGAAGGATATTTTGGAGGTCAGTTGCTATTTCTCGTTCCCCTCTCAGCACATGAGAGCAATGAATCCAGCACCAAGCTGAGTGGCAGCAATGGCATCAGATTAAAAACTCATTACGTGTACTTTTTTAAGTGCAAGTAGTCTTTGAAATTTGTGAGCAAGGAAGTAGTACATTTCACTCACAAAATGAAAATACCTGCATGCTTAATAGAACTGTTATGGTTTCATTACATACTGCTTGTACAGCCTGGGGGACTTTATTTTGAGGAGCTCTACCCATGATGAACAATACAGATCTATGGAGAACTGACAGGCTCCAGTCAGGAGGGGACAGAATGCACATTGTCCATGTTTTCTGCAGCTGATTTTCAATAGCCGGTGGAGATCCGCACTCCAATGTTTTTATTAGAAATATTATTAAGTGGCATATTCTGCCCATTGTATTTAATCTAACCACACCCAAACCCCTTGCCTTCATTTTGCTAACCTCCAGTCACAGCCCAGGGATATCAGAGCTGGAAGTGCCCAGCCGCTGGGGAGTGGAGACTGTTTGGAGCCTGGGAAGAGCATTTCAGTGTCAGCACAAGGCAGTTTTTAACAGAGGCACACAAATAATTCGACAGTGTTTCACTACACAGTATTAGCAGCCATAGCTAAACACTCCTAGAAAACAAGCAAGCGTAACTACAAGCAAAGCCAAAAATTTACAATAGCAAAAATTTATCAAGAGCAGTGAGACCTTATATTACTTAAATGAAGGCTGAGCATTACTCACAGGACCAGATGACTCTGACCAGCTTCAGCATAAACTCTAGATACTGAGCTAAAACAAAACTCAGGTACAACAAATATTTCCATTAATGTACTATTTTCAAAGTTCATGTAATCCTCCTTTTCCTTTCCTTCAATACCTTACTCTTTATGCCCCCACTTCTCTCATGTTAATCCCCAATTTGGCTTTGCTTCCACAATGGGTAACCCTGGCAATCAGACAGAATCTTTTAGCATGCAGCCTTGGTATTTGTCTCAAGCCCTTACAGTGTAATAACTTTTATATCTTCTGCACTAGCTAAATATTTTAACACAAAGTAGGGTTGAAGTGCAGTACAATAAAAAAAAAAAAAGGCCAAATAATCGGAGGTAGCTCAGAAAAGCAAATACACTCCAGTCAGAAAAATGCAAAGGGCTTCCAATTTCTTCCTGTATTTATTTTTTAATTTGATTTTTCAAGCTTTTTCTGATTAGCTGCAAGAATTATTTCAGTTGAGATTCCAGCTGTTCTAAGAAACTCAGCTGAGTCCCATCTGGCCTAAGCTATAAGGCCGTCTGATATTATCAGCTGCTTTGAGCAGTGAGCTAAGACACAGCTGGTTTGAAATTCAGAGCTAAGACACACCAGACCATGAGCTGTGTCGAATGTCAGTCTGCCTCAAGTGCATTTGCAAAGCACGAGGCAAAGCTGAGGGTCTGAATAAAAAGCAAATGCCCTCAGAAGTGACAATATCTATCATAACATGAGTCCTGGAACTCCTTGTGATAATTGCAAGAAGCTATGTACTGATCACTCTATCAGGCTGGCTGAGAACATCTCTTCTCTACGACTTGTGTATTTTCAGAAATACAAGCCACAACACATAGACTCATCTGAGAATTAGCAGAGTTGGACGTCATTGACACGTACTGCTCACATCTCAGTCACACAAGTATTTTCAGTTGTTAATTCAGTTGTTCGTTCTAACTAATGCTAGCAACATAATATATTCCTTGTGAGGTGTATTGTGCAGTTTGGAAGTATTTATTTTTTATCAGATAACTGATTCTCCAAGAAAAAAATATCCTTTGCTTTGCGTCAGTCACATGGTGTTCCCCAACAGTCTGAGCTATGCGTATAAACCAATATACTCAGTCTGACTTTATCAACTCTCCATATGGCTATAACCTTACCTATGTGCGTTACTCTGCATTTCCGATTAGATCGAAAGAGCTCAGCCTTTGGCTCAGGGACTGTGTACAGTCTGTAAGGAGAACTAACCCAACCGAGCCTGCGCAGGGTGCTCTGTTCTCCATTGCCACAGCTTTCCAAAGCACCCTGCCCTGGGCCCTTGACACCATCCCGTCCTGCCAAGCTGCACAGCACAACTGTACGTATATATTCCATTTTCTTCTGTCACCTTCAGGAACTGAGATAGTGTCAGCAGAGCGTGTCGGTGGCATCCACCGCTCCCCAGCCACCAGAATGAGCCATAGGGTCTGCTCTTCCAGGAAGACTGGATCCAGCTGGCTCACATAATTCATTTAGAAGAGCTGAATGCTGTGCCTCAGTGTCTGCTGTGAAATCCAAGAAGACTGATGGACTGTTGATGACAACATAACTCTGCCCTAGCAGGAGAATGAAGACAGCCTGCCAAACACTACTGATTTGCTAATGATGCTTATCTGCTGTAACCACCAGTGAGAATTGAAAGTGGCAGAGTGGAGAGAAGAAAAACCTCAGGGAAATCAGTTTGAAACCAACTCTAGACTTGGCCAAAGAAGGAGAAAGGCTCTAATTTGTGGAAGACTCATTACAATTAGAAGTTCTCTCAAATAACACACCCAAATTTTGCAGGTTTTGGCTACGGGCCGTCTTTAGAGCTGTACTTTTCATGTACTATATCCACTAGCAAAATGATATTAATTTAAAAGAGCTTTTACAAAGGTGTGCAAAACTTAATGAAACTTTTCCAGTCTTTGAAAGATGCAATTACTAATCAGAGTACCTGTGAAGGTGCTGGTCTGCGGGAGAATGTCCTTAACCTCACTGGGGAGTCAGCACAGTTCCTGGGGCTGAGGACAGCAGGACTGTGGGGCTCCACATACCCAGAGGAAAGCAAACAAGCAAACGCTCTGCCGTGCCCAATTAAGACACAGCGTTCATTGCAGGGCAGATCCTGTGACTGCTTCAGCGCTGTGGTTGGGTTCAGCGGTAGAGTGAACCTCCAGAACAGGGATCTAACACACAGCAGTAGAGTGAACCTCCAGAACAGGGATCTAACACAGATGATAACAAGTTGTATTTACAGTCTATTCAAGTTAAGAAATAAAGAATAGCAGGACAGTTTTCCAAAGAGGATTCATATGTAAAAATCAGATACGCATCTATTGGGCCTAAGCTCTACTGTTTCCAACAAAGCATTTTCCACTATTTTGACAGTTCTCAGTGACTGATTTGTTCTTGGACTTTCTTCACGCAAGAAAATTCACCACTTAGCTGGAAACAGAAAACCTGAGTTGTCCAGGAGAAGGACAGCTCACCTATAAACCAGGCCTGGCAGATTAGCAGGGGGAACTAGGGCATACAGAAAAGGTTTTACAGTTCTGCCATCTGGTACCACAGTCCTAACGATCTGCATTCCCCATGGAAATGGCCTTAGGGCAGCATCCCTGTTCCTTGATACGGATCTCCCACTTGCACTTTTATCCTGCAGAAGGCAAGAAGGGCTTTCTTTGCCAGATCTCTACTGACAGTAAGTCTTCAATAGCATTGCTGTGATAGAGCGTTATCTGATGTTCTTGCCATGTTAGATATATTCAGACCATTTTTATTTCCTTTCTTTTCTCCTGTTCCCGCTGATGTTGTCCATTTTTGAAACACTATTATTAAAATAGCAGTTGGCTGCAAAAAGTTTGATGAAATCTTATTTCAGTCTTATATGCAATCTATCAAAACCCACATTCTTCTGAAATGGGATTGATTTGCTATGATTTCTTTTTTATAGAATAAAACTGGAAAAAAGTTCAGCCAGTGTTGAAGTATCCTTCTGACACTTTTGGAATAGAATACAGCAGTGTTTTGTGTTGAAACAATAGCAGGTTATCCCTCTGCAGAGGAGAGATAGGAAGTATTGTAAATGCTCAATATCAAGAACATCAAAAACTTGCTAATGACCTAAAAATCAAAAATTAATTGTTTAAAAATGGAAACACGGACACTCACTGGACATAACTTAAAGTGATTTGCAGATAACATTGGAAAATCTGAGGCATAAAATGAGCTGTAACCAGCAAAGGACATAAAAAAGCAGTGAGAAAAGCTTTTATAAATA
>NW_009259691.1:315261-318415 GCF_000687185.1 Egretta garzetta | reverse complement strand
AGGAATGGTGGAAAAAAAATGAAGGAATGTAAAAGGACAAAGTGTTCAGTGCCTGAACCTTAATAAAAAGAGTAGCTGTGACCAGATTCTTAATGCATTTCAGTGGTCTGGAACACTGGATAGAATTAGGAGAGAACAGACAGCAAATATTTAGCTGAGACACGTGTGCGTGATAAGGGAGCCTGCTGAAACTCACCTTAGAAGATTAAGAAATAATTGAAACAATCCAAACTACTTTGAGGACACACAGAGGACTGACGAGAACAACTATAGTGCTCTCCTGCAGAAAGGGAAAAGGAGAAGCTGGAAAATTGTAGGTGAGTCAGCTTAAGTTTAACACCTGGAAAGATACCACAACAAAATGTGAAACAATCTGTGTATAAGCATCTAGAGGCATAAACGTGATAAGAAACAGCCAGCTTGTATTTATCAAAATAAAGTCTGTTAAACCAAGCTAACTTCCTTCCAAGTGAATAATTTGGCTTTTCAGAATAACTAGCTTCCCTTTTTGGGTGGAGAAAGGTAGCAGAGGAAATGGATGTTCAGTTTAGTGAAGTTGTTGCAGTCTCAGACAACCTTCTCCACAAGCAAACTCAGGGAATGTGGCCTCTATTATATCACCATAAAATAAGCTTGTCAGCTGTGGAAAGGCCTGCTCAAAGAATAGTCAATAGTATTCCCATTCCAGTTTGAAATCAAGCCAGCTTTTGAAATACTGAAATCCTTCACAGTGTGGAGCTTCTGTTCTCAGCACACCTGTAATGGGAAGGGGTGGTTTCTAGCGGCAGTGAGAGCAGCCCTGTGCAGAGGACGTGTGCCAGACCATACCTGCGCTGATCACAGGACAAACTGACGGAGCTGGAGGCAGACAGAAGAGCTGCTGCTAAGCCAGTTCTCTGCCCGTGCAGGGTGACTGGTGCTGTCAGGGCAGAGGGAAGTAGCCGCGGATGAGTTCCAGTGACCCTGATTGTCAGGGACTGTCAAAGCAATTAGCAGTTTTATCTCCATTTGTAAACCAAAGTATTCCAAGGAAATAGTGGTTAGTAGGGTGCTACATCACTGTGGCATCTGGCTGTGCTTGAGCCTCTCTTCCCCCGTACCCTGTGGCCTGAAGATCCTATGACTTTGGCAGGTGGAAAACATGCCTCTCTCAGAGGGCACCTCAAAAAGCACCTTGTGCAGCATGTCAGTAGGAGGGAAGGTGACAAATACCTGCCTCATGTCCTTGAGGTACAACAAACATATTCAATCTGGTTGTACTGGCCTGTGATGAATGTCTGGTAGCACTTAGTCCCAGATGAGAAAGGCAAATGCCCATATAAATTCATCCAGCTGGTCTTTACTCTTTATAACTTAAAGTATCTACAACCTTCTCAAAATATTCACAGATTCACCAATTGTACAATAATATATTTATACTAATTCACAGTGATTGCATTGATACTTTCAGGTCATTAACTACAAGTCCTAAATGTTGATATATATGAAATTCCCGTAAAACAGAAAATTTGGGTAGAATGAAGGGATTTATTTGAATACACAGTATGCATTATTTTGCACATGTACATTTGTTTACAAAGAGACGTACATTTGTTTACAAGAAGTATCAATAAGTTACTTATTTTTATATTCCTAAGTTATTGGTCTTCATCAAACGAGATACATGAACTGAGCAATTAACTGAGCAACTGAGGCATACATGCAGTCCCCTATAGTAACTTTAGCTGACAGGCTGCCACAGTTAATTGGATCACATGTGCCTAAGCCCTGTATTACATCTGGATGTAGTCCACTATATTTTTATACATCTTTCCTAAACTTTTCTAGGCTTCTTTATGCCTCTATACAAACGCACGCAGCATGGGGAACAAACAAGAGGAGTTGGAAGCTATTGTGCTGCTAGAAAGCTACGACCTGATTGCCATTACAGAAACTTGGTGGGATGAAACCCACGACTGGAATGTAGCTATGGATGGCTACAGGCTGTTCAGAAGGGACAGGAGAGGAAGGAGGGGCGGAGGCGTTGCCCTCTACATCAAGAAATCGTTACAGTGTGAGGAGCTGACCCTGAAGAATAGCCACGAGCAGGTCGAAAGCTTATGGGTCAAAATCGGAGGAAGAGGCAACAAAGGGAACCTGGTGGTTGGTGTCTACTACAGGCCGCCAGATCAAGGGGAGCCGACTGACGAAGCGTTCTTCCTCCAGCTCCGGGAGGCTTCACGCTCGCAGGCTCTTGTCCTGCTGGGGGACTTCAACCACCCCGACATCTGCTGGAAAACCAACATGGCAGGATGTAGGCAATCCAGCAGGTTTCTCGAATGCATTGAGGACAACTTCTTAAGCCAGGTAATAGACACCCCTACCCGAGGGGATGCGATACTGGACCTGGTGGTCACCAATGCAAGCGAGCTCGTCGGAGATGTCAAGATCGGAGGCAGCCTGGGCTGCAGTGACCACGCGCTGGTGGAGCTCACGCTCCTAAGGGAAATGACAAGAACAAAGAGTATAGTCAGGACCCTAAATTTTAGAAAAGCAAACTTCCAGCTCCTCAAGGAGATAGTCAGAAGAACTCCCTGGGAAACGGTCCTCAGAGACAGGGGAGCAGAACAGAGCTGGCGGATCTTTAAGGATGTGATCCACAGAGCGCAAGAGCTCTCGATCCCTAGCTGTAAGAAATCAGGAAAAGAAGGGAAGAGACCGGCGTGGCTGAGACAAGAGATGCTGGTCGAACTAAGGAAGAAGAGGGAACTGCACAGGCAGTGGAAGCAGGGACAGGTATCCTGGGAAGAATATAGGGAAGCGGTCAGGTTGTGTAGGAATGGGGTCAGGAAGGCCAAGGCGCAGCTGGAACTGAACTTGGCTAGGGATGCGAAGAATAATAAGAAGGGTTTCTACAGGTATATCAGCCGGAAAAGGATGGTTAAAGAAAGTGTACCCCCACTGATGAGCAAGACTGGCAGGCTGGTAACAGCAGATGAGGAGAAGGCTGAGGTACTCAACGACTTTTTTGCCTCAGTCTTCACTGGCAACCTCTCTCCTCACCCCTCCCGAGTCGATGGATGGCATGAGGGGCACCGGGAGGGCAAAACCCCTCCTGCTGTAGGAGAAGACCAGGTTCGTGACCACCTGAGGAACCTGAATGCACACAAGTCCA
>NW_009259691.1:302978-313968 GCF_000687185.1 Egretta garzetta | reverse complement strand
TGGCCAGCAGGTCGAGGGAGGTGATTCTGCCCCTCTACTCAGCTCTGGTGAGACCTCACCTGGAGTACTGCGTCCAGCTCTGGAGCCCTCAGCACAAGAAGGACATGGAACTGTTGGAACGGGTCCAGAGGAGGGCTACAAAAATGATCCGAGGGCTGGAGCACCTCTCCTATGAGGACAGGCTGAGAGAGTTGGGCTTGTTCAGTCTGGAGAAAAGGAGGCTACGGGGAGACCTGATTGCGGCCTTCCAGTACCTAAAGGGGGCCTATAGGAAAGATGGGGAACGTCTTTTTCATAGGGCCAGCTGTGTTAGGACAAGGGGAAATGGTTTTAAACTAGAACAGGGTAGGTTCAGGCTAGAGGTAAGGAAGAAATTTTTTACAATGAGAGTGGTAAAACACTGGAACAGGTTGCCCAGAGAGGTAGTGGAGGCCCCATCCCTGGAAACATTCAAGGCCAGGTTGGATGGGGCTCTGAGCAATCTGATCTAGTTAGCAGTGTCCCTGCTCACTGCAGGGGGGTTGGACTAGATGACCACTAGTGGTCCCTTCCAACCCTAAACATTCTATGATTCTATGATTCTATGATTCTAATATCTAATAATAGTCGTTTACTAATAAAAGCAGTTAAGACTGTTCCTTGTCTTGTCTTTAAAAACAGGAGATTGAGTAATAGGATCTATTCTTACCATTAAGTAAAAATACATCTTTAATAATAAATATTCTGTGACTAAAATGCTTCTTTTTCTATCAGCTTTCCTATGGGTCATTTTCTTTCAATAAGCAAGGTCAGGGACAGCTACTAGACCGTGCAAGACTAATCTCTCCCTCAGGAGGGTTTTAAATTATAACTTACCTTATCTGATTTAAGTTCAAGCAGAAACTGATCTATAGGTTCTGCTTGCGGCCTTTGCGATGTCACAGAAACGAGGTTATTAGCAAGAACCACCTAAGGGCTTGTCTACAGGGGATGCTCCAAAAAAAGGGGTAAGGTTTCATCCAAAGGCAAACAGTACAAAGGCAGAATGCCTGTGATTAACAACCAGTTAAGACAAAGGTTCAATGGCAGATGACTGCCCCATGTCAAACGGCAAGTCTTATGACATCTTTGGCTTCTTAGATGCCTGCTCTCAGCTTGATGAGGGTGGAGAGGAGGAAAGGGAGGAATCTTCATCACAAGTCCAAACTACAGCCCACATTCATTACCTTCGAGTCAACAGCAGGGTGTTTTACCAAATTTGCTTCTGCATCAATATGGTACCACCTACATTAGCAAAACAACTTTATGTAAAATATCATTTGTTCTGTGGGGCTTGGAGAGCAAGAAGGGTAATGACAGGAGTCTAAAATTGCCATGCCAAGTTATCATCCAGCCAAAGCCATTCTTAGCTAGAAAGGAACTGCAGTAGAAGAGGCAGTAGCTCAGCTGAAAGGTATTAGAAAGCAGTCAAGAGTTCAGGGGGAAAGGGAAGAAGGAGCTTCTGGTTTTGTCCACCTCCAGCACTCTGAAGAAATCTTCTTCAGTGGCTCCTCCCTCATATATTGGTAACAACAACAGAAATGCTAATGTAAAAAGAGTTTGTGAGTGTTTGTACTACAAGTTAAGTTGATAAAAGGGATCAGTAGCTTTTTCTTCCACCACGCTGTGTACTGACTGAATGTCAAGGTAATGGAGATGCAGCCCCTGAGGCACTATGGAGTTCACCATTGTTGACACCACTGCTGAGACCTCAGTAGGGATGACTTGCAGCTCAGAAATTTGCCAGTGTGTATGTGTGCCTGACCTCTGGATGCAACAGACTCGTTGGTCACTTCTCTGTAGCACTTATTTTTCTTTGTCCACCCAGCCTCCACTGCCTCTTGTGACTGACTAAAATTTCAATGAATCCTTTCATCAACTTTAGGACAAGAGGGCCTTTGGTCTACTCTTTGCAATATTGCAAGGTCCTGGCATTTGCCAATTGGTGTGGAGCAAGCTACATTAGTTTAAGTTTGAAATATAGGCTATGTACATTAGGAATATAACTATAATAACCTCAAGGACAGTGTTTTGAATAGTTCTCCTGAACTAATTGCTTGACTGACTTCTTAAAGCTTATCTGTTAATAACTATATTGTCACAGATAATAATTTGGAATGCAGCTAACAACCAATGTCGTTACATCCTTCACTAATTTTTCAATAGGTAAGCCTTATTGAGATAATCAGTCTGATCATTCTTTGCATTAGCTGGTGTGTTGCATTGTTATTGTGCTTTGGAAACCTCAGGAAAAAGCAAAAGCTGGTTTGGGCAAACATCTCTCAGTGTCTGCAAGGTTTCCTTTTCCCTGTTTTCTCACCGTCACTCTTCGCTATCACAAAACTCTTTGGCGCTAACTCCAATGTATCAGAAACCTTCTCATGCCTCCTTCAGGACAAAATCTACTGGCTAGCATTAGAAAACACAATTTTATATTGTCAGATCAAAAAAGGGAGGCAAAGAAATGTCCTGAGGGGCTTGGGAGTGGGTTTTTTTGACAAATCTAAAATTAAGAGAAAGTTGAGAGGCAATATTAAGTGAAGCACATTCCCATTGTGCATGGGAAGGCAATGAATTAATTAAGAATCAAACAATAACTCTGATTTACCCAGAAAACCACAGTTTAACTGATGAAATAATTTTTATTTCAGATCTTTAGAAATCCAAATAATTTTAGAAGTTGTCTGCAGCTTTGACAAAACCACATCTCAGAAATTCAGGGCATGTGGTAACCAAAGATGAGCACTCTGTCTAAAACAGAACTTAGTAACATTCCTCTCTGATGTTACAGGCTAAAAAGCAGTAACTTTTAACTTACCCTTAAAAATCAAGCTTGTGCAGAATTTACAGTGTAATTCCTGCTCTTAGTCTTGCACATCACTGACATTCAGTGTCGATACAGTTCCTTCTATCCATACATTTTTACATATGGACTGACAGACTTGTCATCACTGAGAGCCAAATGCTGAAGTCCTTAATTCCATCTAGCCAGCATTTTCTCCAGAGGAAGTCAGTGGAAGTTTTGAGGTGAGTATGGGTAAAATGCTGACTGAGGATTGCTGCCACAGCGCATGAAGTATAAGTGAATTGACATTGCTTTCGTTTGAACGAAATACACTGAAGCGAGAGGCACAGCTGAACGAAGTAGGTCTCAAATTCTAATAACTCAGTCCCACTGGGCTTTAATTTACCTACTCAGTTACATGACTTTAATTCAATTGCCATTAAATGACTGATGCTGATGTCTTTTTGACTTAAGCAAATATGGCATAAATTTTATGAGACAAAACAATATAGATGTCACCATAACCTTATTTTAGGATTTTATTTCTAACTTAAATTCTATAGGCCATGGTGGGCAACTGTTGGGGGATTGCTGATAGCAGGAGAATATAGTTGGTTCAGGAAGGTTTATTAAAAAGCACCCTCGGTAAATCGTTTAGCAGAGCACTGAGGATTAAGCAAACTACTCAGCCTGAATCCCCATCGTCTGCAAATCTGATGTTTATCGAGGTCTCTGTATTGCCCAGACCTTTAGCAAACTATTTTTAGTGGCTAATTGTCCAGCTGCATTACATCTTCACCTAGATTCTCCTTCTTAGCCAAAAGGAAACTGAACCCCTGAGGAAGCAGAAAAAACAAGGCGAATATTAAATGACATTGGAAATGCTGGAGTAGTGGGATATCAGCGTCTTGCAAAAAATGAAACTAAAAAAAGCATCAGAGGAAAATCTATCTATTTTTAGGGGGGGCATTTTTTTTAAAAAAGATTGAACTTGTCTGTGGGAGTATGTTGAAAAAGCATATCTGAGGGCTTTTGTGGTGGGATAAAGCAACAAAGAGATATAAATTAAAGACCGGCTTTTAAAAAGCAGATTAGAACATTAAGAGATAAATGCAAATGAAGGGTCGAAGCAGCATGAAGCCAAGAGAGCAAGGATGTGTGGAAAGCCCAGGGGAGGATGGAGAAATGGATAAAAGACATGCTGGATCAGAGGCTTGAGCTGTTACAGCAGCATCACCGAGGGCTGGATGAGATACGGGCTCCTGTCAGCGGTGGTTTAGGAGTATTAGGCTTGCCTGAACCAGCCTGACATTTCCTCAGATGTGTTTATCAACTCTGTTTGAGGGCAGCTGGCCCCTGGCACTTTGCAGCTCTGAGTGGAGGAGCAAGAATTGATTCTTCATGATTGATGTGGCTGTGCTTGAATGCCGTCACTAATTCCTCTGCACAGCTGCACAAGTTCCCCTCATCCCTGAAGCACAGCTGGAATGCAGCCTGTCTGCGCTCCATGGGGCTGAATACTGCAACAGCCCCCATTTAGGAGGGACACCTGTAATCCTTTTTCATCAGCTGGCTTGAGGGGAACTGAGCAGACAAGACATCACGCTAAGCAAGCTATGCAGAATGGTGCAGAGAGATGAAAATCACAGTGAAAACTAGGCATTAAAAATCCCCGATTCTAATGTCAAGGGTTTATCTGCACAGTTTCTATCAGGCCAAGGCTCAGCCCTCTGCTGAGATTTCTTCTCTGCTGCTCAGAACTTGGAATGTAGGCTATTTGTGTTAGCACTTCAATTATAACAACCTCACAGGCGACATTCTGAAAAGCTTCACTGAACTAATCGGCTGACTGACACTCTTAAGCTAAACAAGCAGTGGTGTTGTAGCATGTCACTGCTTGCACACGCTATCTGCAGTCACATCTCTGTTGCTGTGCTCGCTCAGGAGTCACGCTCTCCATCAAACACGTATAACTCCTTTGTCATCCAGAGGGCCCACATTTTGGGTTTTGCCCTGGCTCAAATCTGGAACAAGCAAACTGCTTCACCAAGCGGGAAGCATGAACCCAGAAGGACCAGCTTGGGATCCCAGGCTGCACGTTGGACTCCGTGAGCTCAAGCTTCCAAAAACCAGCCATAACATACAGTTGGAGCAAAGCATGAGGGGTTTGGGCTGAAAACGCCATCATGTGGTGCTGGACACTGTCTCAGATGTCAAGCTCCTGAATTCCAGATTGCTGTATTTTCCCAAATATTGGCACCTAACATGGACAAGTTACAGCTTGCTCAGGTATTTCACCACTTCTGAGAATCACTTCAGTGGCAGCACAAAAGTTGCCACAGGCTCTGATTTTTGAAAAAACCCTCATGTTTCCCCTCCGAGTACACAGAGCAGCCAGCAGAGACATCCTGCTCAGGCCAGCGCCCAGCAGAAAGGTTTTCAAGGGGCAACCAGGTGATTTTAGAACAGTTGTGACAGCGCTTTCCAGTTTCATTCCCGCTGTTCTGCTGGTAAGGAGCCTGCAGTTATTAAGTAGCTGATTATAAGATCTGAACAAGCTTTTTTTCCCCAGTAAATCCAGCCTGGCTAGTTCAAAAAAATCTAGTAGGCTCCAATGGCCCTTTTTTGCAAGGTGAAGTGAAGACTCTGCTGGCACACACACATCTGATTGCCCTGGCGATCTTCTGTGCATGCACTGATTGGCATATTTAAAGTTTTACATTGCTATTATTCATTGAAGGACCCAAATAATCCAGCATTTCCATCATCCTCATGGGAGAATAGATCTGCAGAGTCCAGGAAATTCATTAAATATAAGGAAAAATATAAAAATCATAGAAAAAAACCAAACCCTTCTGTTCAAAACATAAAAGAAGCAGGGAGGGGTCTTTCATACCTCTTCGTAGTAGCCCACCGACCAGAAGGTTATGGTACCAAAGGCAGGGTGCTCTGCACCAGAAAGCAAAATTCTTTCCGATTCACTAAAAACATTTACAGTTTAACTGAGTAATGATCAAAAAGCAGCAAACAATCTACAATACAAATAACACCCAGAATGACAGCTGGATGCAAATACTATTGTTTCTTTGAAAATCCAAGATTTAAAAAAAACAGTTGTAAAAATCTGAGGAATTTCTAAACTAACAGGAAGGTCTCTCATGGACTACACTTCAGCATCTTAAATTTAAGGTTTCTCTTGTTGTTTACTTTGTTTTTAAAAACATGCTTTCAGTGTAAAGTAAGCATAGAAACTCTACATCCTTGTCTTGAGGAAGCCTCTGCAGAAGGATGTGGTCATATTTAAATTTATTCTCTTTACATTTAGTCTCTTTATTGCATAGTTCAACTGTATGGCTTTTCAATGCCACGTTTTATCAATCTAAAAAAATATTAGCGTGTTGGCAGAGACAGCTGTCTCTATACAGCTGCTACATGCAGTGAGAAATACTCATCCTTGTGGGTTTGCTGTTTATTAATTTCTATTACAAATGGCTCTTGGTATGAATTAAAGTTCTTGCTGTGGCGATGTGATCGGCAGTACCAGTCCTCTGAAGGGAATGAGCAGACATATGCGTAGCCTCTTTTCAGGAGGGAACGTATCATGATTTGAGACTGTTTACATGTACAGGCACCACGGTCATTAGCTGGTCTCACAGATACCGCAGGGGGATTGCAAGCAACAGCATTCTTGTCCAAAAATAGTCTGTAACTTGGTGACCAAAAGGAACAACTCCTCTGTTTATCTTCAGAAGGAATGAATGTGCTTTACGTGTGAGCAGCCTATGCCCAGGGCATACACATACGTGCAGCGTTAGGTAGTGTTCTGCCGGCTCCGTTGTCAGCAGAGGAGCCTCTCTGCTTCGAACAGAGGTTGACGTAGTTGATACCAGCCTTTTTTATAGTAAAAGTTCTCCATTTACAGTCTCTGGATTAATTTATGTTCTTATTAAGGTAAGCTGGAACTGGATAAATTTAGAGAACCAGTCCTAGAGAAGCAGGCAAGAAAGCTGAATTATCTTTTTATTCTTCCTAATACTTCAGGGTCGCATTTCTAAATTTTTATTTAAGCTCCACCTTGTCCCTAAGACTAGTTCTGCTTCCATACTAATTTTTGTTCACCTGAAAGCCAGAAATATTGTAATAATCTGAAGAGTCTATTGAGTTTAGTGATATCAGCAGAGATTTTTTTGTCTGTACATCAGATACATAGATTCTAAATGAACAGTGCTTCATCCTTCCTAAACTCAAGCTCTCTTGCTCTTTTTCATCCATTCTCAAGTCACAATAAATTACAAACACACAAGATATTTAAAGGACCCTCCCTTCTATTGCTCTATGCATTTCATTACCTTCAAACCTATTGTATTGTGCCTAGATTCTGTACTGCCAAAAACTGGTGTTCCCATCATTAAATTATAAGGTGCATGGCAAAAAGGACATGTTTTATCTTAGGCAACATCTCTCTACTGAAGTGCACCATCGAACCCTATAGGCAGGCATCGATATTAAAATGTGAGCAAGGTTAGTATCACATATTGCACAAGTAGTTAGTTAAGTATCTTGGGGAGTTGCAATAAGACATTTCTGTTTGTTTTTCTTCCGTTCTTCAAGTGTGAGACAAGATTCCTTGAAAATATAGAAAACATCATTTTTCTTTAAAACACAGCAGTCACTCTCCTGGTGAACACCAAAGGATTTAATTCATCTGCACTTTCTCATTACCAAAGAGGCCCCTGTTCTTTTTAAGCATCCTTATTCATATGCTAACATCACAGTAAATCACATCCATACTAGAAGCCAAATGGGTTCATTAGCTGTCCCTCCATCCATCGTTAACTGGCTCAGAAATATGGTCTTTTGCCAAGAATATCTACTGTTGCTCCCCGGTGAAGATTGCCTTGCATCATCATTCAAAGTCCCAGTGCATTGAGTTCCCACTTCATCTGGGGATGCATTTGGCCTGCATCTGGTCCTGAACAGCTATATTTTAATTACTTTCTTTTAAAAGGGAGGGATTTCTTGACAGAGGAGGAGGAAAAGGGGCAAGGAGACAGCTTGGTCTGGACGTCAGGGTATACTGGACTGGATCAATATTACAGCTGATGATTGTGTTCAGGCTTCTTTCTACGCACCTTCAAACAACTCTTGCAAAGTTGTTAATGACGCCCTACGAAAGGAACTCTACACAAAGTAACAGGACCATTAAACTTGTAAAAATAAGTGCTCAGGCATCAAGGTATGGAACATCCTGAAAGAGCCTGACTAGGAGCATGGTAGCTTATCAGGCACAAGGAATTTTGAGTTGTTTTAGCAACCAGAAGAACAGAATTAAAAGAGCAACATCCAACTAAAAATAGTATCTTTAGAAGACAAACACATTTTTCTTTTTGATATTACTGTTAACACCTTAGGTTTTCGTTACAAGTAAACATTTTCACTGTTCATTGACATTCATTGAAGATATTCTTGATGGCTGTATTCACATCAGGTGTCGTGGTTTAACCCCGGCTGGCAACTACCCCCAGAAACCGCTTGCTCAGTCCCCCCACAATGGGACAGGGAAGAGAATCAGACAAGTAAAGAAGCAGGGCTCCATCACGCATAATGATTACTTGGGAAGACAAACGACATCACTCTGAATGTTCTCCCCCTTTCTCCTTCTTCCCCCAGCTTATATACTGAGCATGACATCATATGGTATGGAATAGCCCTTTGGGCAGTTGGGGGCAGCTGTCCTGGCTGTGTCCCCTCCCAGCTTCTTGTGCACCTGGCAGAGCAGGGGAAGCTGAAAAGTCCTCGACTGGTGTAAGCACCGCTCAGCAACAACTAAAACGTCAGTGTGTTATCAACATTCTTCTCATCCTAAATCCAAAACACAGCACTGTGCCAGCTGCTAGGAAGAAAATTAACTCTGTCCCAGCTGAAACCAGGACATCAGGTGAGGAAAAACTTTTTGGCTTTACCTCACTGGCACAAATCCAAAGTCATCAAACTTTAAGTACTTGCAGAAAGTCCAGAAACACAAGTCTGAATTTCTTTATTTCTTTTCTGACTAAACAAATGGAAACATTCTTTATTAATCTTAGATTTTGAAAGTGCTTGGACTCTGGTGGGAGAGAGAATTTTTTAGAAATTTATGATGTTTTGGCGGCATCTGTACAATATCAAAGCATGTGGAATATTGAAAGAGTCTATATTTCATTTTTCCTTTGACGGCCAAACCAGTTTCACAGTCATTGACTTTGATTCCCTATTCCCAGTGTCAAAAACGATACCACACTGCAGTAAGCTATGCTTAGATATGTCAATTTTTGTTACATGTCTGGAAAGAGAAATAGTAGACTCACGAAGAAAACAGCCTCTTCTTGTGTAAGGCCTGCTGCTGTTGAAATGAGCAAGATGGATATAAATTTCCTGGAAAAAACATAGCAAGGAGAAATATCTCTGAGATGAGCCCAGGTTGCCTTGCAGTGGTGGCAAGGTATCTGTCTTCCCAGACACCACAGTAATTCTCAGGGGCTCTGCTAGCGGTCCAAAATGAAACCACAATTAGTATTGTCCAGGCCCCTCACCGCAGTTTGGAGAAACAAACTGTAAAGATATTTTCAAATGATATCACCGATGACTGTATAACTGGACATAGTGAAGGTCACCCCTGCTTTTTTGAGCAAAGCTTTTGATACGTTTCTCACCTTCAGTAACAATGGCTACTGATAAATCTTCCTTTATGGTAAGAAACAGAGTGCAGATGACATCACTAGCAGAGGATGGAGGAAATTTTGGGGTCACTCCTTGGCTGGCATCAGGGTATGGTATATAGGTGTCCCATTGGGGATGGAGAAGGCAGGGAAAATCATCTCAGAAGGAGTCCTGGGCACATCTCCTGCTTTCCACCCACGCATGTGCATGAATGCACTGGGGGCAGGGGAGGTGGCACCCATTGCTCTTGCCAGGACAGGCCCCACAGAAAGGCACGGAGCGGTGCCACCAAGAGCAACTACCCCGAGCCCTGAGCAGCGTGCAGCCACATTCACCGAGGGGCCGACGTGCCCTGCTGGTCCCAGTCCCTGCCCCCAGCTGCAGGTCTCTGCGGGGTCAGCTGTAACAGCAAGTCTGCTGTGTATAATATGACAGCAGAACAATTGTAAAGACTCTTAAGTCCAGTATTTTAAAATAGGCCCTGTTTAACTGTAAAGAAACATCTTTGAAAAATGAAAATTCAATAATATCAGCAGAAAACTTGGAATTTGTGGCAGCATGCCATAAAGCACCTCTACCTCTGCAGGTGTGGCACTCCTGGCTCCACATGGAGGGCTGAGGCTGCCGAGCCAGGAGCAGCCACGCCAGGCTTTGCCCCAAGCCCCCATAGCGGGCACATCCCCCTCGTAGCGCCTGCTGGGGATGGCCAGGCCCGTGACAGCCCCACAGCTGCAGCACTTGGCGGTGAGGGGATCTTAGATACAGATTTTTGGAAGTGAAGGAGGAGCATGGCCCCTTATGCCTTCACTAGCCCCGGCTTCCTCTCCTTTCTGCTTGGTATAGCCGATGCTGCCCACTCGGGGCCCAGTTTTCAGGTGCTCTGGCGGCCCGGGTGAACCAGCATCCCCAGAGCTCCGCCGAGGAGCGGGCTCTCCCTCTGGAGGCCTCCGGCAGCATCGGCCGCGCTCCGCCACTTATGAAACCAACCAACACACCGCGAACGCCGAAGAGCCGGGAGAGGGATGCGCAGATTCAGCGCTGACATTGGGTGGCTTAGCTCCCACTCACGCTTCCCAGTGGCTGTGACGGCACACGTAGCAACCCGTCGGTGCTTCAGAAAAGCCTCCGTGGCAGCTCATATACATAACTATGACAAATGGGAATAGCTGAACCCTATTCCTGTGATATTTCATGGATGTGGGGAATGCAGCCGCCGAGCATCACGTGCATGATCTTCCCTTCCACGGCTAAAGTGTCGTCGTCCCATCCCCTGAATGCAGACACCCATTACTCTGGGCTTTGCCAGGGGGTAGCTCCTGCACGTTTGTTCTGGATGATCCTGTGAGAGACGAAAAACTACATGGCCTTTGTAGGCACACTCCTGACTGCTTCTCAAGACCATCTGTGGCATCCCAGGGATCTGATAACGCTCTGGCTGGTCATGGCGAAACCCAGCTCCCCGTCAACAGAGACGCTGGCGCCCCCCCG
>NW_009259691.1:302581-302905 GCF_000687185.1 Egretta garzetta | reverse complement strand
AGGGCTACAGAACCGAGCAACTGGTTAGGATGTTAGTCAACTGGTAACACTGGGATTAGGACAAAGCACTGTTTTCCCAGATGGGACGGGAAGGCGGTGCTGCGAACAAGAAGTCATTCCAGGCAAACTCTTATGTGCAAGAACCCCAAACCACAGCAAATTCAAATGCTTTTGGGGCCTCGTGGTGTAGCACAACTCCTGCCATAAGGGGGAAATAGCCTGTCAGCCCTCTGCTCCTCTCACCACAGCAACAGCAACAGCCCTGTGCATCACCGCAGCTTTGGTCTACTCTCAGCAGAGGAAGGAGGCTGGGGAGAAGCTGCG
>NW_009259691.1:299321-301626 GCF_000687185.1 Egretta garzetta | reverse complement strand
GGGGGGGTCCCCGGGGCGCTGGCAGCCCGGGACATACAGCTGGTGGGGAATGCACGCAGCCAGTCAAGCCGAAAAAAAATGCAAGAGGAGAGATCAGAAGCAGGTGAATGCTTGAAATACAGCCTGGTTTTTGCAAGCGAGGAGTAAAAGTCGTCGCGACAAAGCTGTAAGAGGTGGTGCAGGGTGGGTTTTTTCTGAAAGGGCTGGGTCCCCTTGGGAAATCTGAGAAACGCTGCTGAAGGAGGGACAGAGGTGCTTCAGACGCCGGGGCTCCCGAAGCATCGCTTGTGCGTGACCTCACCTGGTACCTGCAAGCCCCCGTCACAGCCCGCGTTCCGGAGCTCAGAGCTAGAAGGGGGAAGCTTCAGGTAACAGCTAAAAGGCGGAAGGCAGCAACGCTGCGGGACCCAGTTAAGTGGACCCATTTAAGTCGCCCGCCTTCCCAAAAGCAATATTCAGGGCCCTGTCTTGATTTGGTAGTAATATCTCTTTCTGTGGAATTCGCCCTTGGATCAGCAGGTGGGAAAGGGATGCAATGGGATAGCTCATAAACCTGGCTTGGCTTGCAGAAGTCTTATAAAGAATGTTATACAGTGGAAACAAACCCCACAGCAGGATCAGGGCCTGCAGTTCTCTGGGTGCTAGATGCATAAAAATGTGATTTCTGCCTAAAGAGTTTTCCTAGCAAAGGCTTTTCTCACATTAACCCCCTGATAGTTTGTAATAAATGGCAGCAGTAAAATTTGAAATTAAGCTCTGAACAATGATTGCTGACTCTTGGAAAACAAAGCTCCACAGGGCAGCTAGGTAGTGGATACAGTCAACAAAGCGGCAGGGGGCAAGTCCATTTTCTCCACTGAATGATATTCATTACATGGGTACGAATTCAAATTATTGTGAAAATATTCAGTGAAGTGTTCAAATCCACTAAGAGTTTCCTCTTAATTCGGTATTAACTCTGGAAATAACAAAGTCTAAGTTGTATTTCTAGTCATCATGATAAAGATATTCTTGTTAAAATTACAGGTCTATCTATTAATCAGACATTATTTGCTATGTTGCTTCTTGCTAGGGATGTGTCTCCTCTGAGATATTATACTTGGTAATAAGCCAGGTTGCAGGCTTTTCGATCTTCAAAACTGTGATGACTACCAGTGGCAGCGTTAAAGATTTTCTAGATGCCAGGGATCTCAGCAGAAAATTTTATAATAAACATGTGGGGGTTGGTCTCTTCTCCCTGGTAACAGGCGATAGGATGAGGGGAAATGGTCTGAAGTTGCGCCAGAGCAGGTTTAGGTTGGACATTAGGAAAAATTTTTTCAATGAAAAGGTCGTCAGGCACTGGAATGGACTGCCCAGGGAAGTGATCGAATCCCCGTCCCTGGAGGTATTTAAAGACAGGTAGACAAGGTGCTTAGGGACAAGGTTTAGTGGTGGACTTCGCAGGGTTAGGTTAATGGTTGGACTTGATGATCTTAAATGTCTGTTCCAACCTAAAGGATTCTATGATTCTATGTGTGTGCATGTGTGTGTCTATGTGCACACCTGTCATGCAATGCAAATTTAAGAGAACAACATTGTAGAAAAGAAAAGGCATATAGGTTAGTCATTATCAAGATAATATTGACACAATTAGTTGTTACACCCTGGAAAACAGGAAAAAAAGCCCCTGTTACCTTGTAGAAGACCTTGCACTTTTCTCCTGTGTGGCCCTTTTCACGCTCAGCCTGAGTTACCACATGCCCATCTGTGAACTTGGGAAAGTCAGTGAAATCCCCCTGCTGGAGGCTGTTGTGCCAGTGCATCAATGCACAAGTAGTCCAGAACGTATTTAAGCATTATTAAAACCAATGCACACAACCCCCCCCCCCCCAAAAAAAAAAACCAAAACACCCAAAAAGCCCAACAAAAAACCCTTTATGGAAACTTGTTACATGTTACCATACTGTTGTCTTAAACCTCTGTTGTGTTCTTCTGCTACCGCACATCACTGCTGAGGCATAACAACCAAAAAAGATTTCACGAAGAGTTTTAAAGTCCTGATGGGGGTGGACCTGTCACCCCTAGGGCAAGAGCTGTCCCAGATCCCAGCTCTAGGGCAAAGGGACCCTCTTTGAACAAGAGTAATTGTACTGGGTTTAGTATTTAAAACCCTTGCACCCTTAAGAAAGACAGTCCTCAAGAACTAATGGGCACTTCCACTGATTAAATTAACCTGTGAAAAGCAGAAAACTGCACTGAAGAAAGCGGTACAGAATGCAGCCGACACTTTCTTCAGGAGCTGAGACTCGCAAAGACAGGATTG
>NW_009259691.1:245699-299223 GCF_000687185.1 Egretta garzetta | reverse complement strand
CCTCTGCTGTGCTACTTGAGAACAGAAATGAAAGTGGCAGCGCGTATCAATGGGAGGAATAAAGTATTTTCTGCATTCTTCAAAGGGAGTGTTATCAAAAAAACCCCACAATGATAATTAAAAATAAATTCCTACCTCTCTTATCATCATCTTAAATCACTGGAAGTGCAGATTTGAAAGCTTGGCTTTTTCTCTCCATGCTATCTCTTCATTCTAGGCTGATTTAAAGCAGTAAAACAAGATTGACTGGTTTTCATTTGGTCCTGGAAGACACGCGCCAAAACCCCATAGTAGGAATACTGAATCTTGATCCAGCAGTTATTTAGTCCAAAAATGAGTGGCAAGGTCAGAGGTGCCTGAATACAGGATAAGAGAATGGAGCCGGTTCTCAAAGTGGAGCCAATTGTGCTTTAAAATTTTCATGCGCCAGCACTTTGTTGCTGTGTTCACATCACTTTAGGGAATGCCACATCATCTCTAAAAACCCCTCTGATTACTATGGAAATAAGAATCAACAAATAAGCCAATAAATCATTTGCATTCCTACCAGTATTCTTCTATTCCTCTACACTGCTCTATTTTATCTCTCCCCCCCATCTTTCAAACACATTTTCAGAGCCGAACCAACGTCTGCTTGGCAATATTCCTTTAAACGCATATTCTTATTTCACCTCAACATTACTGAGTATCCCATCTTTTTATAACAGAGGGCAATTCTTTGCATATGAAGTCTAAAAATGCTTGTCTAACTTAAGCTACCAAAATCTATTATTGCAGTGATCACTCCCTCACTAAGTCTGTAAATGAGTGACTGAGCTGGGAACCCCCCATTTCTTCAGTGCATTCGTACTGACGAAGCTAGTCCTTCAAATACATTTTTAATAACCTTTTTATATGGTGCAATATCACTGAAAGTTCACTGCATTTATTTTTGTCAGTTCAGAACAGCGGGATTTCATATCAAAGGATTGAAAAGATTTTTCTGTTAGTTCTCTTCATTTTAAGGGCCCCAAAACGTTAATGCTGTGAATGTTAATATTCTGGCCTGGTAAGTAATCTGGTTCTGCACATATATTGCAGTTGGGTTAATGGGAGAAACCAGAAGAGTAGCTTTGTGGATTGAGAGCACTGCCAAATTGCAGGGATCTCCTCTACAGTCAACGATTTCTTTCTCTTTTTTGATTTTTTTAATGTCACCGTACCAGAAGAGTGGCATAGGCTGCCTTTCATGTTACCTGAGACGTCAAAGAGGGGTACTGAGGACCTGCCTCTTTACTGTTTTCCACCTTTTTCAGGCACTGACACTCGCACCCAATGAGTACAACATACTGCAAAAAATAGCATCCCTGTGCCCGAGTGGCACACTAGCCTTTATTGTGTCGGAGGCTCCAGCTTACAGCTTTCAAGGTCTTAGAAGCTTTGAGCCTAAGTCTAAGTCACATCTAGCCACATGGCAGACATGCTCATGCCTTAGGCTGGTCCAGCTCCTGAGCTCACCGGGTCACGGCATGGACCCCTGACACGAGGCTGCGGGTGGGGGCAGCCGTGCCTGGTAGTGTACCCTCCATTGCATTGCACCCAGCTGCCTCTTTCCCGCAGCAAAACCTCCTGTGCTGGGCAAGTGAGGTGCCAAAGCTGAAGGTTCCTGCTGGAGCTGTGGTGCAAATGTCTGAACAGTAAGTCTGCTGGCAATGAGGAGGAGACAAGGTCCAAAGGGATGAGTTTGCAGGGTCAGCACATGACACTCCAAAGATCCACCCCAGCCAGTTGCCTAAATTCCCACCAGAGTAAGGGAAGAACCAGCTCTGAAGCGGTAAGTTGGATGGTCACACCTCTGAAGCTGTGTGCAGTTCAGGAGCTATCAGTGGGGCTGGCACTGCCTGGGAATCTTCCTGGCAGTCTGAGCAGATGAGTCAAGGAATAAATTGATTTGCCCTGCATGTTTACAACATCGCTTACCGATTTGGTCCCTTGGTCAGGGGTGAGGTCCTTGGAAGAGGATATAGAATCATAGAATCATAGAATCACTTTGGTTGGAAAAGACCTTTGGATCATCGAGTCCAACCTTTAACCTAACCCTGACATCCCACCACTAAACCATGTCCCTAAGCACCTCATCTATCCTTCTTTGAAATACCTCCAGGGATGAGGACCCTACCACCTCCCTGGGCAGCCCATTCCAGAGCCTGACAACCCTTTCGGTGAAGAAGTTTTTCCTAATATCTAGCCTAAACCTGCCCTGGTGCAGCTTCAAACCATTCCCCCTCATCCTATCATCTGTTACCAGGGAGAAGAGGCCGACCCCCACCTCCCTACAGCCTCCTTTCAGGTAGTTGTAGAGGGCGATCAGGTCTCCCCTCAGCCTCCTCTTCTCCAGACTAAATAACCCCAGTTCCCTCAGCCGTTCCTCGTATGACTTGTGTTCCAGACCCCTCACCAGCTTGGTTGCTCTCCTCTGGACATGTTCCAGCAATGCAACATCTTTCTTGTAGTGAGGGGCCCAAAACTGAACAGAGTATTCAAGGTGCAGCCTCACCAGCACCAAGTACAGGGGCACGATCACTTCCCTGCTCCTGCTGGTCACACTATTTCTGATACAGGCCAGGATGCCATTGGCCTTCTTGGCCACCTGGGCACACTGCAGGCTCATATTCACCTGGCTGTCAACCAGTACCCTCAGGTCCTTTTCCACCAGGCAGCTTTCCAGCCACTCTTCCCCGAGCCTGTAGCATTGCATGGGGTTGTTGTGACCAAAGTGCAGGACCTGGCACTTGGCCTTGTTGAACCTCATACAGTTGGCCTCAGCTCATCGATCCAGCCTGTCCAGGTCCCTCTGCAGAGCCCTCCTCCCCTCAAGCAGATCAACACTGCCACCCAGTTTGGTGTCGTCTGCAAATTTACTGCCTCTGGCTGTGAATCGACAGAGGATTTTGACATCATCCAGTATCTTTCAGGAACATGAAATTAATTTTCCAGCTGTCTACTCACAATTAATCTATTTATTCATGCAGTGGGGTAAAATTTAGTTCTCTCACATTACACAGCTGTAAAAATCACCCATGTGTTCATTGTGCCAGGCTGTTTCCCAAGCGAAGAAGGAATTCCCCAAGAACGGACCAAGACTGCTCCTGCAAAGGGTTTGCCACAGTCTCTTTGTTTCCCAACACGATAAAAAAAGTCCCTTTGCATTTCCTTCTCTTTAATTCTTTCTCTATTCACTTCCATTATTGATTTATCTTTTCATTAGGAGAGTAGGCCAGGAGGAAGGCTGGCTGGGCAGCTCCGTTGTGTGTATGAAATAATATTGTAGCAAATGAAAACACCCAAGCAAGTTTCTTTTTTTAATAGGCAAGCTGATAGGAAATGAGTTCCCTATGGGACAGAGCTGGGGCTGGGCAGGGCACTGAGTGGAGTTCATGAAAGATTTTCCTCATCATTTCATAGCTATCCAGTTAAGAACAGGCATCAAGCTACAGCAAGGGTCAACAGGTAATTTTCTCTGACACAGAGTGCATGCTGCTCATGCCATTAAACCATGTCAAGGTAATGCGGTGAATATTACACTGACTTCCCAAACTGCATTAACCATAATGCTTCCTTTCCAAGACTTTAAGGTGATGCCTCTTGGAATAATAGCTGTATGAGGCTGCTGGGAAATCTGACCGAGTATTAGCATCTTTGCAAAGGTTCAAATGAATGCTTCAAGTATGAAGCAGGGAAAAAAGTCTCCCTGTGAACAAGCACCCTAATATTCGTATAAAAGACGGTATTAAACATTCAAAAGGGACAAGAATGGGTTATGAAATGAAATACAGCACCTCACCAACAACAGAGCAGGACTGGTTTGCCTTGAAAACGAAAGAAACAACCCACACCTTGAATATGATTTCAGACAATCCTGGCTGTAAAATCGATGCAGGGACCTGTCTCATCTATAATTTTTATTTTGCACAGTGCGATATTATAAGGAGTTGAAGCAACTCACTCCACCATTCCTATGGAAACATTATTGGGCATTATTGGAAGACCAGGAAAGTACGCCAATCTCTCTGAGAGCCCTGAGAGCAGGGGCCCATCTCCGTATGTATGGAATTTCAATGCAGCCAGTATATTTCATCACAAGCCATTTCATACCTCCAAATTCCCAAGTTATTTTCACTATGTAGAGGGGGGGATTATCACATCTTCCACTCCTTTGTTTGATGGCAGCTGAATCCCCTGGAAAGCAGTACATCACTCTTCTCTACCTACGTTTCACGTTGACATTCTCCTGTGAAAAATGACAGGTGTGATGGGCAGATTTTGCTTGCTTACACAAGACTTCTTTTTATAGTGTAATAAAAATTCTTCTTGTTTCCTATCTGCACTGCTTTTAGGTGGCTAATTTAGGGTCCTGGGACTATTCTAGTTGAAACCTAGGAGCTCTATGTCCCAGTAACAGGCTCTGTACCAATAGCACCATATTCTCCTGCTAAAACATCTCCGTTTTGGTTGGGAAAAGAATTCAAGTGTTCGCTTGGGCCATTTGTTCACACTTCAAGCAGTCTTCTGCTCCTGCTTTCTTACTGCCAAAAGCAATATCTACTGTAAATTAAAACTCCACCAACTCACTTCAAACAGGCTGCGAGAGCGATGGCTTTCATCATTGCCAAGTCAAGCTGCATCCGAACCTCAACCTGAGAGTCAATATTTCTGCACCCTGTGACCAGGAACCCCCATCCTATATTCTCAAGCCACTGCGAGATGTAGGGGCCAGGGCTAAGCAGCGCCATCGCAGCCCAACCTCAGGGGTCTGGAGTTAACGCCAACGTGAAATCTGCAGAAGGAAACAGCATTTTTCTCTCTGTTCTTAGAAATGAGGCACACGGTCCCAGATAAGGAAAGATCTGTCTTTTTAATTTAAAAAAAAAGGAGCTTGTAAATAACTAGTCCAACTTCTAAAGTAGGTAGATTTAATTTTCCAAATACGGGTGGAGAGTTGTTTTTAAAATTGGCACCTGCACACGCCAGTATAATTTTCTTATTGTTAACATACTTTTTAGAAACGTGTTCTCATTATACCATTCACCTGGTTTATATCACAGTGGCACTACTGAGCCTTGAAATGTAACTCTTTGGGGACACTTAGCTGTGATTTGCTGGTGCTTTTCATATATTACGTCGTTATTATTATTTATTTACACAAATAACAAAAAGAACTCTCCAGTAATACCACAATGACTCCATTCTTCTGGAAGAAAAGAATACCTGACAAAAGTCATCATCACGGCTCCTGGCAGTATCTTCAGTGTTAGTTACTAAGGACTGTTCTGTCAAAAAGCCAAGTTTCTTGTTTTGATAAAAGCCCGAAGAATCCATTTAAAATTACAGAATAAAGTGGCTTGGAAGGGCTATTAAATATTGTACAGTAAATAAAATCAGTCTGTTTTTAATACAGTAAATACCATTGGCTGGAAGTCATATTTTAGAATACATTTATTATAAGAAACTACTTAGATAATGAAAGTAAAGAAAATTAATTTAATTTTCATCTTTTATGCAGTTTGTTTGCTTTTTTTTCATTTAATTCTGCTTGGATAATGAAAACAGACCACTTTTTTCCTTTGGCAATCTCACTTTTCTGGCTGTCAGGCACTTGCCAAGGCTGTAGTGATTGGGTTTCAGACACCTCAGGGGAAATGATTCAATCCTGGTTTCAGTGGAGGGGTGAGCAGGGGAATTCTTGAAAACGTGTATATGTAATTTGGCCAGATCAGAGCCTGCCCATGACTGCATTGGTGACAGTCAGCCAAACAGCACATACCAGACCATACTGTGAAGGTTTGGGTCACACGTTCCAACCCTCAAAAATTCAGTGCAAGACCCACCAGAAAGTGCTCCCTTAAGCCATTCCCTTCCCATGCTCACAGCCAGGAGCCAGCACTTGGCTTTGGTTTGGTTCCAGGGAGCACTGGGGTTTTGCTCAGGTTCCAGACTGAGGGCTGGACACAGGGAGATGAACGGCCACTTTGGGTGCCAACGAGGCAAGCTCAACTGGTTCATCTCTGTGACTGGTTCTACTTTGTTTAACACGATGAGCAGAACTTAGCATAAGTGAAGTCACATCTGAAGAATGAGAAAGTGATCCACAGCTGTAAGGAGAAGTTTTTCAAATGTCTTTTAAGACCTAACGCCAAACAGTGGGATGCAGGCCACTGTCAGAAGTTAGAAGTCTGCTTACCTGTGACAGCCTGGGCAGTATATCTTGGAGGACAGTTAAGCACATGCCTCTCATTTTTTACAGTTTCTCTTAAGTGGAGTAAAGTCCAGATCCAAAGATCCCTGTCCTTCAGTGAAACACGGCTACAGGCTCTATCTCACTAATGGGCTGAAGCTGGATGCAACATCCCTGAGTTTCAGGAAGGTCTGGATTTGAATTACCCGTTTCCAGTACAGTCTCATTTTTACTATAAATCCCTGATAGTTTCCAGTGGGATAAAAATCCAACTCAGTAGAACCCATTTTCAGGTCCTACAATTGTTGACTAGAGGGGCACGAGGGATTACACCTAGGATGATCTTTGAGTTTACAATTCTTTCTCCTGAAGTTGTTAAGATTGTAACAGGGAAATTTTGTTATGGTTTAATATTAAACATCCTCATTCAGCTAAGGCTGTTATAAGAATCTGATTTCTTGCAATTTCTTATACACTAGGGGGTGCAAACATCCTTTTAATGAATCCAGAAATAAATGGTCTTACCAGTACCAGCAAGGAAAATGCCTGGTCCTGCACTAAAGCTTGTGTGGAAAACATCTAATTTTTTAAGTCATACAAATGAATAAATAAGAGCACTGCTTTCAGTAACAGCTTTTTGATGTTTTCTGGGTTTATATACAGAGCAGAGAAGATGCTAACGCAGGAGTTACATAAGGGAAGCAGTCAGACCCAGCCTACTTTGCATGCCATTGCCTGCAGCCTTCTCGCATCCTGTGGTGACTCAGACACTGCCGTAAGCTTTGCGGGGGGACGATCTCAACTTTTTACCCCCACATTTTCACATCACTGTGTGACGAGCCAGCCTTCTGACTCAGGCACTGGCTGAAGTCAATGCAGTTCTTCTTCTGTTGTTACGTTAAGACCTGGCTCTTGCAAGTCATGGTGTGAGGCACGGTGGGCTAAGCAGGGCGATGTTGTTTCACCTGCACGGGCTCCATCTGACAAAGTGTTGATTTTCTCAGCTTGTGCCAACAGAACTTCTGAGCGCTTACTGAACAGGGAATGGTAGCAATTCTGCTGAATGTGATGGGACTGCTCACATGCATAAGCTTTAATCATATGTTTATGCACCCATCAAAGCAATGAAGCAGTGGTGGGTACAAGCACAGAACTCCAGATCCAGCAGCAATAAGCCTTCAGACCCTCTGCTTGTGCATCGTTACTTACTCATGCGTCTTTACTTACTCATAGATAAGGAACAGAGCATCTGAAGAGATATCATTCTTTCATGATAATGCATTCTCATTTTAGGTCACAGAAATCATTCTGCAGCTACAAAGAAATGCTTATGAATGCAGGATCCTCTTGTGCAACGTTTCTTCCTTTGCATTTATTCATTTGCCCGTTCCTTATCTCGGTAAGGCATGATCAGAGCCAGAAAGTCCCTTCTCCTAAATCATGTGCACAAATGACTGAAATCTGAACTCATAAATTAAGGTTGGAAAAAAAAAAAAAAAATCCCATGGTTTAATGCGCTTAGGCTTTTACATCTGTCTTGCATAGATTCCGTTTTTCCAAATGGCTAGGGGGTTTGCAGATGTTTTTGCATCTCAGACACAAATGCCCTCTTGTGATTTATGGAACCCCTACCTAAATACCTCAAACTCTCTGCCTGCAACTTGGTACCGCTCATACCATCAGTTTGTATTTCTGCAGAGTGTTTTGTGCTACCTTCTTTTTCCTGTGTTACTTTCTATGCCACTTCATCGTTACATCAAAACAAAACAAGGGGATTAAAGCAGTTTAATGCATTATGGTTAAATATTTCTTTCTAAGGGAGAGCAGACCATTCAGAACACCATTAAGACAGAATCACAATTGAATCTGGTGCAGCCATAAACTATCTAAAATGAATATTAATAGAGAAGGACAATTATTGTTGACTTCAGAATGCAAACAAGAACTTCAGACACTGATTCCTATCAGCCCATTAGAGCTGGCTGAATTCCGCACACTGTTTTAACAGTTGCTTAGCAATGGCAAATAAGCTGTCCTGTCTCTTATCACTAGAGGTATAGTTAGAACAATACCTATTATTGAACTGAATAGGTATGAAATTAGTTTATATTGTTCCTCTTTTTGAGATGGCACTTGGCAGCAAAGTGAGTTGTTTAGGCTGCAGGCAGAAGCAGTGATTTTTTTCCTGGAGCTATCTATGGAGATAAAATGAAACTGAGGCTTTGCTGTGGCTGTTTATCTGAAAGCATCATCATCAAAAAAACCAAACCAACCTTTGCTTGTGTGTGTTTGTGTGTGCAGGAAGAAAGAGATTCTCCTTCAAATGTTGTCTTTGAGTGAATTTCCAGGGATGTGACAACACTAATGACTAGAGCCTGTTCAAAAAGCAAATACAGCAGTACTGCACCGCGATGCCACCTCTGCCTTCCTTCCCCATGGGCACCTCTGATGAAGTACCTCAGCTCTGATCTGGGGAAACATACTGGAGACTAAGCCACCAAAGCCAAGATCCAGAAGGACGCTTAGGCACTTGTCATTTAGTGTTGCAACTCGTATCTTTTAAGTGCGCACCTTCCAAAATGGAGTCCGCGCAGCTGCAGAATTCAACATCTGCAGCAACATTCACACCTAGCATGCAAGGTGCGCAGTCACCACAGTTGGCAAAGCTTAGCAGAGCAGTGTGGCTTAATTCCTGGCTCTGCAACGTCTTAATTATGTCTTTCTAGTTAGGATTTATACTCACAGCTCCTGCCTCCCACAGGAATACCTCAATAACAGGGCTGTAGGCTACTTTGAGGTAGATGCTTTACAAGACAAACTGAGCTTAGATAAGGGCTGTGCATGGAAGCAAAAAATTCAGATTTTAGGCCAGCTTGTCATCTTCCAAGTCTGGTGCAATAAAGTATGAATTATTTTAAGTACAGTTGAGTAATTTCAACAGAAAAATTGAAGAATGTTTCTACTTTGCCATAGACAAGTTTTGTAGCTGGTACTTTGGGGCAGTGAAAGGTTTGGGTTTGAATATCTCAGGCGGAGGAAATAATTTCACTTGCATCTTTGTGGATTCTCTAACAGAGAGAACCACTAAGCTACTGCGGAGATAGCACGCCACCGCTCACTCTTTTTCCAGCTACATTTTATAGAAAACAGCAGCAGCAGCTGCTGTTGGACCCACATAGCTGATCCCTAGAGCTGGTTCTGAGGTCATTCACCAGGATTGACCAGGACAGACTAACAAAGGAATCCCTGTTTCTGAAACCTGAGTGTAACACTCTGTGTTTGTGATCTTATGTGCCTGGCTTCTGAAGCTTCTCAGTACTGAAGCACTTCTGTGCACAGGCAGAAGTAGGAATTAGGTTCCTTTGAAATGTCATGCACAGGGTGGAGTAAGGTGCTTTGGGTTCCTAGCATTCCATTGGCAACGCCGCAAGGAGATCAGGAAGCAAAGGGACTCTCGAGTTGTCGGATGGCGACATACATGGGAAGACAGGGCATGCACCACCTGAATTTAAGCAGCAGCTGAATATGAGTTTTGAATCATGGAATCACAGAATGGTTGAAGTTTTGAGGGACATCTTGTGACCATCTAGTCCAGCCCTTCTGCTCAAGCAGAGTCACCTGGAGCCAGTTGCCCAGGACTGTGTCCAGCTGGATTTTTAGTATCTCCATAGATGGAGACTAGTAATCTTTCTGGGCAACCTGTGCCAGTGTTTGACCATCCTCACAGTAAAAAAAAAGTCTTCTTGTGTTCAGTTTGAATTTCAGGTGGTTTAACTTGTGTCCATTGTGTCTTGTCCTACCACTGGGCACTACTGAGAAGAGTCTAGCTCGTGGTCTTCATTCCTTCCCATCAGGTATTTATGCACATTGGTAAGATCCCCTCCCACCGCCTTTTCTGCTCCAGGCTTAGCAGTCCTAGCTGTCCCAGGCTTTCCTCATACGAAAGGTTCTCCAAGCCATTAGTCATCTTCAGAGCCCTTGGCTGGACTCACTCTGGTAAGTCTATGTCTGTCTTGTACAGGGGAGCCCAGAACCGGACCCAACTCTGGTGCAGGACTGAACCCATCATGTGGGCAACTCTAGCTCCTCTCTGGTTCTGAACCTCTGTCTTCACACTCATTTGCCTTTTCAGTCTTCAGCCCTTTGGAACAGCTTCCGACAAGTGTGCGAAGTCTAGGAGTGATTTTTTATGGTTTGCACACCTTTCCGTCAGAAGTAGGTTTGAAGCTATCAGATTCATTATGCCAACAAGCACCCACAATCTGAGAATGATCTAGGGACTCCTGCAATGCAAATTGCTCTCATGTTCTGTGAAAGGAGCTGCGTTATCAACCTCACTGCCTTCCAAAAGGTGCCAAATGCTCCCTATTTCATTAATAGTCCATGTAACTTTCCAGTGTACTTCATGGAAAAAAAAAACCATATTCATTTTTTTGCTTGAGCTACTGGGTTCTCATAATGCCTACAGTATTAATCAGTCATTTACACTGATTCAAATTAGCCCAGTTAATATTTTTGCTAATAATTTGATTGCAATAACCAGACACAGCAAGAGCAGTTTAACCTGAGCTTAAAGCTGGAGTCACAGATGAAAGGTTTGATCACTCATTCTTACCTGAATTCCTGCCCTGCAGCTAAATAACTACTTTCAGATAACTAAATGAAAAAATTAAATTCTCAAGTAGAAATATAAAATGGAGTGGAACTACAAAATTTCTCATTAAAGGTGTAAAGGGCTCCGTGTGGGAGGACCACAGCCAGGAAGATGGGCAGGCTGGAACATGGCTTTGGCTGCCCAAGCAGTCAGGTACTGGAGGGAGCAGTCAGGGACCAGGCAACAGCGGAGGATCTCCCCACTTCTCCGGGTGTTGGCAGGGACCTGGAAGCAGGACTGCCTGTTATGGGTACATGGCGGGGGGTCCCAGGAACCTGGAACACCAGTGGGATTGTCAGGGGATGCAAAAGCTGGGCTGGCCAGAAATGAGCGATGGTCTTGGCGGAGGGGGAGAAAGGACAGATCGCCTGCCAGTCAGATCTTCCTGAAACAAGAACAGCACAAGCATTTCCACCCCAGCTTGATGCACAAAGCCTCAGCTGACCCGCACACAGTTTCAGAGGTGTTAGCATGCTTTCCAAACTTCCACAGTGCAGGTTTGCACAACTTGCAGTCAGAAAAATAATGAGAACCGAAATGATTGGGAGAACAGTCAACGAAGTGTTTCTAAATAAATGCTATAGCAAAGTAGATAAACAAGATTGTCCTGATCACATTTATATCAATAACAAACATTTTCCTTTTTTGTTTGTTTTTGTTTTAAAGGAATGCTGCTGCAGAAACCCTGGTGTACCACAGAATTTGTCATGGTGCAATGCAGAAGCCAGGTGGGGCTAGCCCAGATTTGATGCTGGTTATAAATATAATTAGGAAAAAAAGCCAGTGCCAGCAGTCTGATATTCATTAGAAAGCCTATAAGAACAAATCTCTGGAACAAGATAATAACACACAACAGATTTTTTTTTTCAGGTGTGCACAAGGTTATAAATTATAGTTCCCTGATTCCAACACCATGACCGCAGCATACAGAGACACCTGGGCAGACACCGTCCTTGACACGTAGTACGTACAGGCTACACTTTGAAAATACTGAACTGACCAAGATGGTGTGGGAACCCTATAGCAAATGCCTATTTGCAGTTGCCTCAAAACAGCTCTCAGAAGGGCCAGGCAGAGTTGGCACGCCTGACTGGTGTGAAAGGGCTGCAGAGAGCTCCCGTTTTTCTCTCATGGGAAAGCCTGTGTGTGCTATAGAAGGAGGTGTGGGCTTCCCAGTGGTGAAGAGTGATGGGGTATATGGTATTTGTGATGGATTAAATAAAGAGACAATATTTCAGGGTGTTCGAGCGTGACTGCAACTAAACATTGGGGTTTCACATAATCCTGAGACCTGAATAATGCCAAGGAAGGCACCTAAGGCTACCAATGAATCTGTCCGTAAATGCCAACAGATGCTCCCACTCCACCTTCTGTTGTGAAATCTCTTCACCAAAACTGTAATCTCCTTAATACTCACTCTTGAGGCTTGCAAACTAGTCCCTGGCTTTAAAATACCAGGCTTCCTGGTATCTCTGTCAAATCCTACACCATCTCTGTTGTTGTCTCACATCCCTGAGGAGCTTAACAACATTTCCAAGGTTTCAAATATAGATTCTTCTTTCCAGAGCTGTCTGCTTTGCCTAGCATGAGCAATGTTGTTTTCGTTTAAATAGCTCAACCCACATCACTCTGTTTTTAAAGCTATGACAATTGTTGTCATACCACAACCGTCTAATGGTAGGATCCAGAGTTCTGGGCCTAATAGCTGTCATCTCCTGCAACCCAACTGCAAATTTTTGATGAGGTCCCCTCACTTACAGCAGCCAAGTCTCTGGCACACAGAAACTATGTGTCTCAAATCCACTGTAGGATCCTATTTATATTCAAGTATATTCAATATAGGAAATAGAATTTAAAAAAAAAAAAAAAAAACCCAAAAAAAAACCCCAACAAAAAAAGCAGCATGGAAGCCTGCCCACACTGAAGTCAGTAACAATTTTGCACTCCATTTTCCTGGACTGGGGTTTCACACTGAGGATTTTGCTGCCTACTTTCACCTCTAAAATTGTCTGCTAGTGTTTCACATTTTATAATAGCTTTTTATTAATTTTTCAAATATTACTTTCTGTTTCATGAGCTCTTAAACAAAAATTTCTGAAAGAGGAGGAGGGTTTGCGTCACCCACCAGCGCAGAGTCAATAGGAATCTCATGCAACTTTCAACAGAGAATCAGCTCCAAGAGTTTGCAATATTTTGCCATGGAGTAGCGATAGCCTGCAGTTGGGTCCTCTGCTCTCCCATCTCCTGCATTATGCTACGGCTGGTTGCTGGAATTTGAGGTTAAAAAAAAAAAAACAACAGGAAAAAAGCTGTCTGTATGCAAATTACTGTCACTTCCACAAACAGATCCTTTTCTCCTTTAATGTGTTACTTATAGTTCTCTCAGGTGTTAATTAAAACAGCAGCGTGAGCTTCCAGTAAGTTTTGTGGGGATTTAAAAGATTTTTTTTTAAAAAGGGTGTCTCTCTGAATCAGTCCTGCTATTACAATGCACTGTTAGCAGGAGGTTTTTTCGTTACCTCATCACAAGAGGAATATTACACACAACATACTTTGCAGTCTGAGTTCCTATTAGAAGGCAAAAACTTCCTAATAAGCAAGCACCCCATATCCCACGATTACAAGCTATATTACTGTTTCCCATACTCTGGCGTCTAAGCTTGGCCTTATCCAACTTCCCCATCAATCACTGCACTCTACTCTTTGGTATCATGTCATCATATTTCCATAATCATTAATCATGTTACCCAATAAATCCTTGAGCAATTATTTAAGCTGCTCTCTTAACAGCTGTCCACTTTGCACATTGCCACCTTGGCGGCTCATTTACCAGCATGCATTTGATCTGGGAACTGTTCAATCAGATCAATAACATGTAAGGAAAATGCAAATGGTTTGAAACAAGAGAAATTCTTTCATGTGGAATATTCACATTTGGAACAAGCCTTTCAACTCTGCAGCTGAAGCTTTTCTTCATACTGATAAAGTTCTTTATAGCGATTTAACAAATTACAGCTGGGTAACGAGGAAGCATATTGCATTTAGCAGCAGAGTAAGTGGTGGGTGTGAGGAGGAGTTGGGGTTTTTTTTTCTTCTCTGTGGCCCAGGAGATGAGATGCCAGACTTTTCCCTGTGGGAGATGGATGTAGTGAGAGACAAAGGCCATTTGCATGTTCAGGTCTGTGGGAAACTGCCTTGTTTATTCCTGTGCCTTCCCTGTGGTCTCACACATGCCTTCCCCATCCCTTTGTGGGTCCTGGTCCACCCTTGCAGCCTCTGTCCCATCAAGCTCTCCTGTTCCCTTTCCCACCCTTTCCTCCTCTCCTGTGCATTGCTATCACAGGACCACTGATGGGGGGTGTCATTTTTGTTGGTCTGGTTTTGATGATTGGTTTTGTCATGTGTGAGAGGACCTTTTTGGCTTCAGGCAGATGTACAATTCCCATCTGTCTGTCAAGAAGATGCATGAGAAATAGCAAAGATTACTAAATACAGTTTACTATCTGCAATGACTAAATGCCAAATGCAGATATAAATTGTAGTGTACTTGGAAAGCTGATTAATTAAAAAACCCCAGTGCCACAGACAAATGCTCAAGTTTTGAATGTTACTTTATCAGCATCATCTTAGGCTCCCTAGACTGAGGGCAGATTATCATCAAGTATTTTTCAGCCTCCTCTAGTGAAGCTTTCTTAAGCATTTTAGTATTTTGAAACAATACTTCTTCTGAAGCCCTGTTTTCTAATGGCACCAACTCTCTTAGTCACAATTTACCATGGTGTTATATAAATTTCCCCCCAAAGAAGACAAAAAGGGAGGAAGAAAAAGTAATATACATCTTTATAAATTATTATATTCCATGCTTTTTGCTGAAGTGAATGCTGTGTGATAAATAATGCCGTATGGCTTGTGCAGTTCATCATTTTACCACAAACCTGCACAGCTAAGGTTTATATTGCGATACCACCCTTGGGCTGCCAGTGGGGCAGCCCCCCTTTGCTAAATGCCGTACACATAGAATGCGTGACGGGCCATTCCTCAAAGACCTTACAAGCGAGAGACAAGAGACTTCTCCTAATTAAAGATGTCTTCTTTCCCCAAATGGATGAACAGCACATTTTGTTTCTGACACTTGTAGCCACAGATAGGCTAGGAGGATAGAATCATAGAATGGTTTGGGTTGGAAGGGACCCCTAGAGGTCATCTAGTCCAACGCCCCTGCAGTGAGCAGGGACACTGCTAACTAGATCAGGTTGCTCGGAAGGAGGACAATTTTTATGATGCCATAGGCAGAGGCTGAAGAAGGAAATCTGCCTTCATGAGAGATGGAAAGGATGCAGTGGAGAGCACTGGAAGAATCTGGAAATATCCAAAAGCAATCTTCCTGTGGTGTATATATGGAGTACAGACTTCTGTGGCACATCAGTATGGGTTTACTGGCCTTCATTCAAGGTAACTTATTTGCCCCTTGCCTGTCTACCATTTATCAATAATTTAGTCCCTAAGTTCCTGTTGATAAATACATTGTATATGTAGAGAGGTACAGGATCAAATACCCAACACATGAACAGGTCTTTGAGTACAACTTATTCTTTTAATATAAATAGTTACTGGGATATGATAATTTATGCAACAGTTGTGAAAATATATATCTGTGTAACGTCTGCATTGACTAGTTAACGTGAGAATCTAATACTTGATCTCAACTTCAACATTTTATTTGAAAAGGTTGGCCAAATCTGATGCAATTTGTTACTCTCTTCTTGCAAGGTACCTCATAACCTACTCTGGAAAGAACGGAAGAATTTGGAAGACAGTTGAAAGGTTCTTGTTGCATGTAATTTATACATCCAGTTGAAATCCAGGCCACCTTCCATTTAAGGTAATGTGAATGTTGTCACTGAGTTCAAAATGGGTCATGTAACCTCCAAACAGAATATTACAGAATGGTTAAGCAAGTGACAGAGACAAATAGGTGAGTTGAAAATCGACTAGTATAATTGGACCATCCTTTGGGGGATATACTTCAGATTTTCTGTTACACCTTGAAATGCAACTCTGTGCTGAGAAAGCCATCCTTATTCCAAGGATTTTGCTCTTAAGACATGCACAAGGAATCTATAGGCATAAGAAGATGCACACATTACAACGGCAGGTCATGTCATGAGCTGGCATAATCAATGGCATAGTTCCTTTGGCTTTGGCCGCTTCCACAAAGCTTCCATGACTTCATGTGAGCACTCAGAATTTCTATCACTAAGATACTGTCCATTGTATGTCTGCTAATGGTTCTGGGTACGGCCAAGTTATGAGATCTGATAACAAATGCTAATGTGGAATTTTGGAGAAAGAAGCTGGCTGACCATAACTCAGGAGCCATTTAGGTCCTGGTTTTGGCTGGGATAGAGTTAATTTTCTTCCTAGCAGCTGGCACACTGCTGTGTTTTGGATTTAGGATGAGAAGAATGTTGATAACACCCTGATGTTTTAGTTGGTGCTAAGTAGTGCTTACACCAGTCAAGGACTTTTCAGCTTCCCCTGCTCTGCCAGGTGCACAAGAAGCTGGGAGGGGGCACAGCCAGGACAGCTGACCCCAACTGCCCAAAGGGGTATATTCCATATCATATGACATCATGTTCAGTGTATAAACTGGGGGGAGCTGGCCAGGGAGCAGTGATTGCTGCCTGGGTACAGGCTTGGCATTGGTCAGCAGGTGGTGAGCAATTGCATTGTGCATCACTTGTTTTGTATATTCTTTTATCATAATTATTATTATTTTCCCCTGCTGTTTTATTAAACTGTCTCTATTTCAACCCACAGGTTTTACTTTTTTTTCCAATTCTTTCCCCATCCCACTGGGGGTCGGAGAGTGAGCAAGCAGCTGCGTGGTGCTTAGTTGCCGGCTGGGGTTAAAGCACAACAAGGTTATTTAAACATGGGTGCCTAGTGCCACTTTAAAATCCTTTAGGATTTCACAGGATGATGGCCAATATGACTCAGGTGATCTATATCCTTTTTGATAGGATGCAAAGGAAGGACAGCTGACATCTCTTAGCTCATCAGACTACAATAGCCCTCAATAGCTGCTACTAAGAACCCACTGCTGACCTCCCATGCAGAAGAAAGAAAAAGGTTTCAAAGTGTTAAGAAGAAGCAGCTCAGCAAAAGCATGCAAACGTGAGTGGTGGGGATTATATATAGGAGGAATATTTAAGTTGAAAGAACAAAGATTGGGAGTAGGAGGAAATAAGAAGTGGCTCGGGGGAGGAAGGAATAGCGTGGAGCAGATGTTCCTTTTGTGGTGTGTATAATTCTACCACTACAAATTCTGTTTCAGAGAGGGACTTGGCCTGGCATGGAGAAGGAGCTGCTGCTGCTGTTGCTGCTGCTGATAGTGGTGGCTCGCGAATCAAGCGTGGTAAGGGGGCATAGTACAAGGGAATGAAGCAGCGGTAGGGGATGAGATATAGCTGCAGAATGAGAAATAAGAGGTTTAAGTCCATCCCGTTTTGTACAGGTTGCAGTGGAAGCATGGTGTTTTGTGATGATACGAGCCAGTATTCAACAGTCTTGCCTGATGGACACCAGCCTACGCTCCTGAGGAAAAAAACCAGCCTGACCTTCCCCCTGTGTTTATTCCTACGATTCATATTCACTTGTATCTGTTCTCTTTGCTACTTTCCAGGCAGGTGACAGTAAAATGAAAGTGGCTGACACTCCTTTAAATAGTTTTTAAACTCAGATCTCCTCCTTTTTTTTTTTTTTTTTTGTCTTTTAAGGAATGGGATTTACATATTGATTTAGACAGAGATGCTCCAATACCGTACTACAGGACCTCGGTGATTCGTACCAATGGCTTACAGATTCCCTAAGAAACCAAACTGCTAAGGACAACAAGCATCAAGCGCCACAAAATATTACCTGAGACTTGTACCTTAATTCCAACTGTATCACCACTAAGCTCTTTAAAGGCTACTGCAAAATGCTATAAAAATCTTTTGACTCTGTTTTGCTTAAAAACGGTGAATCCTTTGTGCTGCAGTGGCAGCTGCCTATGAGCTAGAAAATTGTAAGTCAGTTTAGCAGAGGGCAATTAGATACAATAATTAACAACTTTCCCGGAGTATGTCAGAGACCAAGAAGTGAGAGAGAAGTCCTGATGCTACTGAAACCAGGGACTTAAGGGGTCAACTCTTCACTCTTTTGTATCATCTGGATAAATAATTTTTAATCTGATTGCATAAATCATGTAACTGTATTGGTCTCTTGGCCAAGTATTTGTTTATGTGAATAGCTGTTGTAAAGGTGTGTAAATAGTAAATGTTTCAAAGAACTCACAAAATTGCTCTGCAAAAAAACCCCTATCATAATGTCCCATCTTCTATTAAGCAACTGTAAAATATTCTACCCCCTTTCTGGGTTTTGTTTATCTATTTGTTTTGAAATTCATTTGGTTTCCAAAACTTATTTGAAACCAACCTCAGGACTTTAACAGTGTACAGACAGTTAGTTGCTGTGACTGGATCTTGTTTAACCTGGTGAGAAGCTTTCAAAAAACTGGTCCTTACCAGTGATGCCAGTAGTATGGACATCGCTGTTGATACTCTACAGCCTGGGATGACACAAGCTAGTGTTTGTACTCCTGGCTCTGATTTTTCCCCAATGGCTCGTAAGTTCTTCTGAGGTGTAGCTTGCCCAGATGCTCAGTTTCCAGTTGTGGTTCACAGTTGCTACTAATGAAATGAGTTTATTTCTTAAAAGCCGGCTTGCACTGCGGGATGTTAATGTCCCTTCTTCTGACATTGCTGGTTCTAAGCAATAAACAAAGGCTGCCACCCAAAACCGGAGTAAAAGTAGCAGGTAAGTGAAAGGGTATGGCTATGAGAAAGCAGCCAGAATTAATCTTTCTGCAACTGTCCTGATAACAGAGTCTCATCCCACCAGGAGTCTCATCCCACCAGGAAAAAAATTAAAGTGGGCAGCAAAGCTCTCTTAGGGCTCAAATGCAAGCAGACAGAGGGGGCTGCAGTGCAAATACAGACAAACTGACAAGACATAAAACTGCTTTAGAAGTAACTTCCAGCAGCAAAAGCCTCCCAGCAGGGAAAGGTCATTTGTGAGGTTTGTTTAGAACAAGGCAAGACTAAACACTGTGTGCAGTCCCATGGCTTTCAGAGACAGAAGAGGTTTTCCGCAGGCCACTGACTCCTCCTCCAGGAAACATGGGCAAGGTATTTCAGAAGTTGTGTCTAAACACATGCAGTGAAGGATGTAGAAAGTAATACAAGAATGTATTGAGTCAAAGGTGGGTCATAACAGGGAAGTTGAATCATCTTCCTCAGCAATGACATACATAAATAAGTAAACAAAGGGGATTTTGGAGAGATCACACGCTGAGAACTTGCAAAAGCAAGGTGGTTTCTTCAGCTTATCTCTACCAAGTAAGTGGATGGAGCTCTACTTCTATGGTTTTGCTTCATATTCTGCCACCAATCCTTACAGAATTAGAAACCCTCTTCTTCAACAGCCATCTTCTTTGGAAAAGAGTTTCCCTTCTTCCCCACCACAGTTTCTGCATGCCCAGGACGAAACATCCCCACAGTAACCTGTGGTGTCAGAGTAGTGGTTGCAAAAGGATGACCTTGAGTCAATGCAAATGAATACTGGGCTTTTCCTCTCACCAGTAAGCCTGGGAATCTGTGTCTGTCACTGGAGTTGGCAGAAGAAAGCTGTCATGCATCTGTATTTGTGTGAATTATATGCTCTCCGCTGCAGATCTCCACCTCCAGCCGCGGGGTGCCCGCTCTCACATGTACCGACTCTTCAGAGGATCGGGGCCCCTCTCTCACAGCACACCAGGGTAAGGGAGGGCACGTGAGCACTTCGGCACCCATACCACCCTTCAATCTGAGGGACAAAGCTGGCATTTGGTTTTGATACAGTAGCTACTATCTTACGCTCATACCTTGTGCCGTTCTTTTGTGTCACAGAAGACATACTTATGTCACAGATAAAGTGGGATGTCTATCTGCTGGGTGCCAACACTCAAATAACACTCAGAGCAGTCTGTGCTGTTCAGTGTAAACAGCCATGGCCTTAATTTTTTAATCCCTCATCTGTAGTCTCCAGTACACAAGATTTGTAACACGGATCATTATTTTTTCCATTCAGTGCTCAGCCAATTTCAGCTCATTTTGTTCCTCTAGTGTGCATCTTATATGTTTAAAATAGATACAGCATCCATAATTGGATCCTAACCAGACAACAGTAAACAATCATATTTTTCACTGATACTCAAGATTTATTTCTAATAATATGAGTGGAAGGCTCTTCTGTATGCTTTAGCTGATAATTAATAGAAGGCGTAGGACTATTCAGGGTCTCATTCCTCAGACTCCACTTTCTGGGTGAATTGTAGACATATAAATATGTAATAAACCTTACCAAGAAAAATAACTTTAATTTACACCATAACCCAACTGAAGAAGCTACACATAAGCCATGCCAGGAAAATGTTCAGAAAAAATAGCTATTCAATAATTTCCCATTTATCATTGGCTTAGTTAAAAAAAAAATTGAAATCTGCAATATCTTTTCTTTTCCTTTAGTTGAAGTGCTGAATTCTTCTGAAAGGCTGCATTTTTATTCAAAACTATTGTATTGTTTGTCATTTGCTTTACAGCGGCTTCATGTTTTGGGATATAAATTCAAATATAAAAGAAAAAACAATTACCTGGGCTGAGACACAGAAGATTTGCAACCCATTCTCACTGCCTATTCCTGCTTCCCTCGTTGACTGATGAAAATGGACCAAACAGCTTCATGCTCTGCTTATTTGCACCAATGCAAAGCTGCACAAGTTGCATTCACAAATTTTCTGAGCATGCTGTGAGTGGTAAAATATCCTTTAACCTGTTTGTTCCCCTTCTTCTTTACAGCCAGCTTCCTGCATTCATTTAAAAAACAAAACAAAACAGGAATTATGTTTCTAGTCATTATCATGACATTTCGTGAAATTAATATTACCTATTATACAAGAACAAGAAGACATAATTACGTACTGTGTTATTTAAGTAGCTATCTAATAGCTTTCCTCACCTGCAGTATTTCTTCTTTCTAGTCTGTTTTTTATGTTTTGCACTTGCATGAATTTTTCTCTATTTTTGCTTTCTATTTCTGCCATGTATGAACAGGTTTCGTTACACAAGAACCTGCCAACTTTCTCCTTGGACAGTACCATCCCACCTTCGTGCAGGTCTACAGAAAAAGAGATGGGGCTGGGTTGCATCAAGGATACCTTGTGCTCAGGTATCCCCTGGTAACTCAGCCTGTCCTGCTGACTAGACAGTCTCTTCCATGGAATAAAAGTCTTTTCATTTCCCTTTGCATAGGCTTTGGTTAATCCTTCCTATGTGCATATTAACTCAGTTGAGAGAAAGAGGGCCAGGGAGAGTGGGGAAATAAAAACTTGAGAAACAGTCTGAGGAAAGCGTCTGAGCGGGAGCGGTGCAGGTGATGGTTGGCACAGGGGCAGTTAGGATGCACTCCATAGGGGACACCCATCTTCAGCCAGAATCCAGGGCATGGTCTTCCCATGGAGGACTCAGTGTCAGAGGAAGAAGTTGAGGCTCCCCTTTCCACGTGTGGTCCCTGCAGCCAGAGGACCAAACCAATAGCTTTGTGGTGTATGGCAATTTCTCCTTTCGCTCTGCAGACCTGCACTCTCAGTGCTCTTCCTACAGAAATCCACTCTGCGCCGGATGAGAAGGGCCCCATTCTCGTACTGCCTGCTGGCTGCGCAGCGTGGTGCAGGGGAGGGAACCCTGCCCCTCCTATTCATGTCTTAGACCCCTGCCAGGACCATATTCCAGCATGGAGGCCAGCAGAAAGATCTGACATCTCTCATAACAGAAGTAGAGGAAAGCCTTTCCCAACACATGGGCCAGTCATGCCACCACCAAACAAATATGGACACAGGGGATGGGGGAGAATATGTTACATATTCTGTTTGGGTTTGGAAACTTGCCAGCATAACTAATTCTGTCTCCCGATGCTTTTATCCCTCCCTTTTAAGTAAGTTTTATAAGAAGATGGACTAATTTCAAGTGACCTTTCCTGTTGTTTTATTTGCTTGTTTCTAAGCATTAGAACTTTTAGTTGAAAGGAGACGGCCAAAAGGCAAAAAACCTGATAGATTAGCATGCCATTTACCCTCCAAACAACTTTAAAAATATTGCTTTATGCAAAGTTAAGAAGAAGAGGGAACCAGACAAGTAGAAAGGCTTCAGGATTTTTCTTTTCCTTTTCCCTCTACATGGTCAGAGGAATAAAAGAGGATATTTGTGAAAAGCCACCATGGACTGAGCCTGCAGTCTGATAAACAACAATAACCTTTTTCTTGACACTAATTCCTTTATTATATTTTTAGAAGAATTTAAAAGCCACTTATTTTTGAAAACTATGATTTCAGGAAAAAGTATAATTTTCACATTTCCTCTGATGTGTTGTATGCCCTGCTGTGTTATGACATTTCAAGTTTCATCAAGTCACATTAATTTACATTCTCACATGTTTTCTCAGTGGAACCTGCTCTTTGGGTCAATTTTCATTCATTGCTTGATCACTTTAATGTATTTGTATTACTGAATACTTGGGCCATATTAACTGATCTCTCCATACCCCATGCTTGCAATTCATTAGCAATCATTTCTCTTCTCTGCACGAAGAAAGGAAAAAAGAAATGAGACAGAGAGAAAATGAGAGAAAGACGAAGACTTGGAAAGAAAGTGAACAGCGATTTAGGACACAGCCTGGGATGCAGCCTGCTCCGTTGCTCAGGATTTGGTTATATTAGGACATTTTCTCTGGTGTGACCAATGTAGATTGGTGATCCAGTAGAAAGCTGTATAATAAATGCAGTCACCTGGTTGCAAGCCATCCTTTACTTCAACCTTCTCAACTTTGGTAAGTGTGTTCAAAGAAGTGCGAGGAAGTCTGTGTTAGAGATCTGTGTTGGTGTTCGGTAAAGCAGTCTGTTGGATCCCATCAGTGCAGAAAGAGGACAAATTTTCCAGGCTGGTCCAATGCTGATGGGAGGGAGAGCTGGGAACCAAGTCCCAGTTGTGGGCTTGTTCCTCACAGCACTATTGTGGTTGCCCATGCCTCAGCTTGAGCTTGAGAAGAGGCCCAAATTCCCAAATTTTAGCCCCCTAAATTCAGTTTGTTCAGAGAAGCCAGCACAGCTGATGTACAATATCACCATTCTTAATCTCCTGACTTAGATAAAGGTCAAACGATAAAACATTAAGCAAGGGAAACAGCCAATTTTGTCTACCCTTTCCCTATATTTATTAAATTAATGACTGAATGAACCGTGGTGTTCCCCCCTGCTCTTGCCACCCTCTGCTTGAAAGCAGCACATGAATACAAAATGAGTGATCAGGCACTTGGAAAGCTTTGCAATCTCTCCGTGAACTCCCATTCCCTCCTCAACGTAAGGATGCTTGATCTTCTCTGGTACTGCTCTCAAGCCCTCACTGCACGCCATGATGAAAATGAGGTAAAACGGGCTCTGACGCACTGCGTAGGCAGCTGATAATCACCCACTGCAGAAACCTGCAGCAAGGCTTTCAACGCCTGCGCAAGATGTGAGTCTTCTTCAGCCATGGTGTAGCCAAACGTGGTGAGGATTGGAAGCCTCAGGCTTTGGGTGGAAGTGAGCAACCTGCGCTTAATAAAGTCACGTTGCCTGCAGCTCTCTGTCAGTGAGGAGTCACATGCATGTCTGATACGATCATGCATCCTAATCAGTCCCCTCTGCTGTTAACGCACTCCCTTGGCTTACCCCATATTGAGATCTTGCCTGTAACCCCATCTTTCTGAGTTTTCAGCCAAACCATGGTATCTACAGGGAAGTAGAGCCTTCAGCAACATCGCAGGTTGCAGCTTGTATTCCCCCACCTGTATCATTGTGGATACACCCCTCCCCCCCCCCCAGTGAAGACATTGCATAGAGTCCAGCTGTTGACTAATCTCCAGCTATATAATTCCATCTCCTGCCCTAAAAGCAGCTCCACCAGCGGAAGGAGAAAAGCCTGGGGGTGGGGAATTGTCCAAGACAAACATTTCTGGCATTTTGGTTGCATTGTCATTAAGCTGTTTGGAGCAATCAGGCCACATGTTACTTTCACGACAGCTGGATTTCAATGCAAAGTCCTTCTCCAACCTCTGACAACTCTGTGGGAGCTGCCATGAAGGTCAAACACTGGAAAATTCTAAGAGGGGGGACACTCCCAAATGTGACCACAGCCACAGAGAGCCCAGCCTGCCCGTTGCGATGTCCTCCTGCCCCTGGGTGAGTAGGAGGATGATGCTAAAGCTTCCCATAGAGGGTTGAGTGGAGCAGCCTGAGGTATCAAGGCCTTAGGAAGAGGGGGGGCAAGGAAGGCTTATCCTGGGCTGTATATCACTGACAGTAGGTGATCTGGTGCCACGTGCTCAGCAGGAGAGTGATCTGCACAGCCCAGGGCAAGCAGCGCTGCTATGACCGCACGTCTGTTGCCCACCCAACTCTGGTGACAGAATGGAATGTAATCTGTGTGCTTACATTCAGAGATTAAAGACAACAACGGGCTCCAACAGGACATGCTATCTGGCGATGGAGAACAAAAAAGGATGTGTATGTAAAATGGCCTGGCAGCAGTGCACAGGAGGTACAAGCAGACTCATTTTCTCCTGCGGGCAGCACAGAAAGGGATTACTACCGGCGGGAGGGAGGCAGGAATAGGGAGAGAGCAATTAGGAGTCCAGATGTCTACTCTCTACATACAGTTTCCAAGGGCTTTGGAAATAAAACAGAAAAAAAAATACTGTGCCACAAAGTCAGGCGTGTGGAGTCCACATTTATTGAGGACTGAAGTTGTGTTATGTGACCTTAAGCAAAAGCCAGACTAAGTCTCCCCAGCCTTCTCCAGCACCTGTGAACCTGAGGGGCAGATTTTGCAGAGCTGAAAGCCGGTCCTTCCCTCCCACTGGGATGCAGCTGTCTAAATGTCTTGGTCTCTCTTAAGAGATTTCAGAGTAGAGGGTGGGAAAACTGTAAGGGAAGCAGGGGCTGGTACGATCCCCTCCTTCACGGTTTTGGCAGCTACAGTCCGTATTGGAATAAGTCAACCCATTCTGGAACCTAAGTGCAAAAAGGGGCAAGCTTAGGTTGGCCACAGTATAGTTAGTCAGAATTTAAATAGTATTGTAAATAGTATTCAAGCTTAATTAGGGCTAAGAGAAGGAATGCCAAAATGCCAGCGGCTGCCTTGCCTTACCCCTTAGAGGAATATGACTCCTGACACTAGCAGACTAGAAGAAAGAAATAGTTTAGAAGCACTGATGCCTTCCAAACACCAGGTGCAGCACTATCAGGATCTTACTGAGACCACGATTGACCTTTTAGCTCCTTTTTGTGTCTTTTCTCATGGGAGGTACCAGTAATCTCTGCCGTGATGAAAACAGAAAGGCTGCCATCTGCGTGTGCCCAAAGGTTTACGACATAAGAGTAGAAGAAACAAAGCCAAGCGGCACTCTTCTTGCTACCGCTCCCCTGCTCCCTTCTCGAAGCCACTTTCCGTATCCTTAGAGATGCTGTCCTGCTGGTGGCAAGCAGCGAGGTGGGAGCCCGTCACAGGAGAATGTGCCAACGTTTCCTATTTTACTTACTGCCAGCTGACGGCGGAACAGAAAATCACCCCTAGCCAGTCAGCATAGGAAAGTTACTTTTTAAGCGATGTGCGCTGCACAGTATATGGAGGCTGGGATCAGTGGAGGACAATAGAAATCCAAATTGACAGCACACTAATAATTGTTGGCATTAACTAATCAGATGGGATTTTAAAGTTCACACTGTGAACATTGATATTTTCTGTGTGATGGGAAGACAGTTTGAACTGATATTTTTTCCTATTAATAAGTGTTTGAAAGGCTGTTAGAAGAAATTATTGCTGCAGTAATCAGAGCTCTCTGTGTGAAATCGCTTCATAGGCTTTGAGTTTCATAAAGCATGAGATAGTCTGTATTGAAAATAGTATGAGCCTTTACCTGGCTGCCTAATAACAACGTGAAAGTTATCTTTGCTTTAAATCATCTTTTAATTCATTCACTAATATGCTGTTTTCATGATAATCTCTGGAAGATGGGCAGGGCCCAGGGCAAGGCTGCTGAAGAGATTTGGGGCGTTTCTGCCACCCCCCACCGATGGGCAATATCTCTGCCCTCCTGCCTCGCCCCTCTGCAGACTCCGCCAGGTGGTACTCTGCCGGGATGGAGCTGCCCATGTAGGCAACTATCCCGGGGCTCTGACGAGGGGAACAGGAGCAAAGGATGCCAGCGCTGTCTCTTTCCGATAAAACCACTCAATGCCACGGGCTTATATGCCTGCAGCCCCGAGGGACCCTGCATCAACACTGGAGGGGGTGCGGTTATGCTTGTTCAAGCAAACACTGTCGCCTTTCTCTTCTCACTAATGAAGGTCAAACCATACCAGATTTAATGGCATCTTTAGACTACGGTGCACATTGGGTCAGACATCTCCCTGTGTTTTCACAGGTGTTTGATACATCAGCTAGGGTGTATGGGAGAGCCCTGCTCAGTGCTTACAAACAAACCTGTTGGCTCGTAAAGATGAGAATGTTCTTAGAGCCACTTAGGTTGGAAAAGACCTTAAGATCGTCAAGTCCTTGCCCTAACACTACCAGGTCTGTTTCTCGAGCGTGCAGCAGTTGTGTGATTAGTGCACACAATGTAGCATCAGGTGGCTACGCACAAGGGCTTCCAGCTTGGACTGGGGGAAAATGTTATTCCCATTTCCCAGAGTGGAGTGGAGACTAATGCTGTAACTTGTACTGATGGTCAACAACGCTGTGCTAGCTACTGCATGAGAAATCCAAACCAACCTTCCCTCTGCCAAAGAATTACATCTATGACATAATACACCTACAGTGTTATGCAAGAAGGGGTCTGGAAATGAGCATTTGACACTCAGTCCATATCAGAATAGATCTTCAGTCAAGAAAAAAGCAACTGTTAACACCTTCTGCTCTTCCTTCCCAGCAGCCTGCTGCAGGGGTGAGCAGATTCACCCCCACTTCAAATCAAAGCCTTTTGTTTTCTCCTTGTGTTTCCCACTCTCCTTTCTGCCTTTACATTATGATCAATACATTCTAAGCTTAGGGAATATTATCAGAGCCATGATTACAACCTCTAACATTATAATCCATAGGGTTGCTGGGAGCATTAGAACATCCAGGATAAATTAATTCAGTGTAAGTAAAAGCTTTGAAGCTAGGAGCATCACCAGGCTTTTGAAGCTTAAGCCCTGTTTAGATTACTTGATTAAAGTAGGTCCAAAGCTTCACCAATCAATATATTTTTCTTAGGAGCAGTGTTGATACAGAAGCATATTTAATTGGATCTGCAGTACCCCGCCCAGAGGATGGTCCTTCAGAGCAGAACGACATAACGTGCATGGGAGGGAGAGGGGCAAAATCATCACCGTGGTTTTGTGTGTGCCTGCAGAGATTACTTGCAGCAGTGTACAGAATAGCCTGTGTAAAAGGAAAAGGGAAATGACAAGAAAATTACAGGCTTGGAAAAGAAGTAACTGAAGCTTCTATTAGTCTAAAATTGTAAAAAAAAGACCAAATGTAAATAGACATACCTACAGACGTGCATCATTAAAAGGACAGCCCTGCTCTGCAGCCAGTTTAAGTTTTGCTGCCAGCTTCAGAGTAGCCAGGACTGATGGTTTGGTTACCTGGATGGATGACAGCATCTCTTACGAGATAACCAGCTTTGTACCCCTGGGCCAATACTGACAAAAAGGTAACTCATTGTACTAAAATTAAGAAAAGTTTAGCCTGACCACTAGATCACAGTTGAGAAATGCCAAAAATACAACCATTTAATGAAATTTTTTGTCACACAAGAATACGAATATGCAATGGGTGCAACAGGTAATGGGGGTGCGCACACATTTAGTTTTGCTCCTCTTGCTTCCTTGCTTTACCTTCAGATTTAGCTGCAGCTGTTTGGTGAGTCACGTATAAAATTTCCTTCAAGCAGGGATCCGGGCAGGGCAAAGCAGGGGCTCGAGTCAAATCAAAGACCACCCACAGAAGTGTTTTGCTTTTTTCAGAGAAGGGAACACCTGTTTTATGTCAGCAGAGTACAGATGAAGTTAGTGGTGTCGTTGGCAGAATTGGGAGCAGCCCTCTGGTTAGGGGCTGCTGAAGCCTTGGCTACACGGGGAACAGCTTGGCAAAAAGTCCTTGAGATCCTAGGTCCACCCAGCAGACAACGGAGCTTGCCCACTCAGCTCTGCGCCGAGCAGGCAGGAGGTGACCTCCAGCCATGAGCTGCTCTGGTCGGAAGGAAGCCGTCCACGCATGAGGTAGGCCTCCAGGGCTGCACAGAATGGGAAACCACGGCTTTGATACCAGCACTGGTGATTAGAAAGAAGGTTGTCGTTTGTATCCTGATGGAAACCATAATCCATTTAGATTTCTAATTGGACTTGATTAGACTTTTAGACAACTTTTTTGCAGCAGCAATTTAAGTAAATTAGTTATATTTTTCCAGCCTAGTGAATAGATTAGACGAGCAAATCGTGTGCTAGCTTCATGGCACAGTATACCCCATCTGCAATGCCTAAGAGCCCCATAGCTCTTTAGGGAGCACTGTGAGGCCCTACTCCAGCGCAGGCAACGGTGCCTGAGGAGACAGGGACCTCTCCAGCCAGGGCCTGGCCCCAGCACTTGAGCAAGGGGAGCTGGACACTCACCAGGTTCTACCAAGAATCCAGATCCCATCAGGCAACTTTGTGCTTATGAGGCAGTGCCGGATTCAAGCTGGGAAGTTGATCAGCTGGTCAGAGTCAGGTCCAGTGATGGTAACCAGGGTCAGTGATTGCTGGGCAGGTCCTCAGTGACAAGGCAGGTCTGGGGTGAAGCTGGGAAGTCAGTCCAGGTTCTGGATCAACAGGATCCATGGCCAGGCACAGGCATGGCTGTGGCTGAGCTGGAGACTGGTACTCCTGCAGCATGGTTCAGGCAAAGACTGACAGCCCAGGGCTGAGCTGAAATGGGGCTCCTGGGTCCATGGCAGGAGTGTAGCTAGAGACCCCAGATGAGGCTGGCCAGGACCATTGAGGTCTGATAGTGCCCTGACTTTAAATCTGATTGTGAAAGACAAATGTTTGCTTTTTCATTTCAGCAAGAACCTCAGTTTGGAGCTGGTGTTTGCTCATGTCATGATGGTAAACATGTCACCTGCAGGAAAAGCTCACAAAGAGATGACATGAGCATGCTAGGATACTTTTATGTCTATAAAGGATTTTGCTCTGGAGCATCCACCCCTGCACTGAAACCTGGAGCATAGCACAGGGCGGGTTATCTTAGAGAAGTGCAGGTGTTCACTTAGAAGACAATGCGAGGCAGCGCACCCTTGCTGTGCCATGTTAAGGATCTATGCAGAAAGCAATTTCTGCCCATTTACATAGGACTCCTTGACCAGCACAGCTGCTGTCTGGCCTGCTGCCCCTCTGGCACAGCACAGAAGTCCCCCATGGAGAGTGAAGTGCAATGGTACCTGAAGTGTCTCACAGGCACTGATCATCCCTGCTGCTGGTGCAAGACGACGAGTGCTCTAAGTACATGGTCCTGCTGATGTCTACACAGCAATGCCACGCCGAGACATCAGAGCTGGTCCTGAAAGAGCCTTCCTGCTTATTCTCGAGGTAGCCGAGCCCCGCTGCTCAGAGCCCAGCACGGCTGGGATGTGCTGACCTGTCCCCCGGGGAGTTCATTCGGCACCCACCGCCTTGTGTGCCTGCACCCGGGGTCCCACCAACCAGTCTCCTGTCCTCCCCGCAGCTTGAGAGGGGTTAGCTCTGGCAGGCTGAAGATTTGCTTCACGATTTGGCACTGGGAAATGGTTTGTATGTTGCACCACATCCCCACACGCCTCCCTGGATGTGTAACTAACTTCCACATTCAGAGTCTGGGTAAGCGTGAGCCACAGCACAAGAGAAAGTACAAGCCTCTGTTGCCAGAGGTGACTAAAACCAGCCAGGACGTGCCATGTATTTAGAGGCAATAAATCCACACAGTACTTGCCTCCATGACAGACAGAGATGGAGACAAGAACTTCGCAGTTTGAAAGTGCAAACCCAGAGATAGACAGGCAGTGAGATGTTGCGGATAATGTCGGTAATTGGGACTGGGGTCTTTTCCATGAGTTCATACATCAGCAGAAGCCCAAGCAGGTGAAACCCAGCAGCCTGATAAGGCTCGCTGGTAAGCAGATGCAAACAATTTAGTAAGATTCACAGGTAAGGAGATGCAAACAGAACACCTGGCCCAGATGAAAAAATTTTTAGGGGAGGACCCTCGCAGCTGATTACCCCTTCCTGGGGCAGCCCCTTTGCAGCCCTGCTCACGCCGCAGCTCCAGGCTCTGTCCATCTCCCTACCCAGGTGTGGGCTGAGCCTTCACCCCAGAATCCCAGCCCAGGCTCCCATGAAAAATTTCCGTCTTGACAACATTTCTCTCCCCTTTGGCAGCCCCTTTGCAGCCTAACTCGTACTGGGGCTCCAGGCTTTTTCTGTGTCCTAATCCTAACCTTAACATTAGGGGTGGGCTAAGTCTCATCCAACAAACCCTGGCCATGCCCCAGTGAAAAACTTCTGAGGGGCTAATCCTTCTGGCAGCCCACCCTTTCCTTTGGCAGCCACTTTCAAGCTTCTCCTTTTGTCTCAAAAAAAAATCTGTATTTTATAGTAACATGTCTTCTTTCTAAAATGAAATATGTTTGTCTGTTTATTTTTATATGCTTCAGACAGTTGTCCTCATACTGAGCTCTCATGTATTTTAGTGGCATTTACAGCCTACATGAATAAACAACTGGAGGCACTTGAAGGGATACAAGCTTTGTCTGCCTTTGAGCAAATTTTCTTCTGCCCCTGAACCCTGAACCAGAAATTATTAGAATTCTACCTTGCAAACACAGCCAGGCACAAGTTATTACTTGGCTGATGCAAGATGAATTGCTTAAAAAGAAAAATAAAATCTCCCAACTCTTGGAAATAATTAACCCTTTTTTTTGACCACTGCTACTTAACCCTAAACCAGGCCACCCAATGTAGGCTTCAAAGCCTGGCAACTCACAGCTTCTTGGCCGTGCCCAGTCCTTGGCTTCTTGAGCAGTGGCCTGTCCTATGGACTGGGGTCCCTGGTCTGATCCCTCCGGTCACTGTAAACACCACTGTCGATGGAGCTGCTATTACCAGTGTGGTGGAGGTGACGGATTTGCTTGCAGTTAGATGCATTGTCACAGCCTATTAATTTTACTGCAGCCTCATTTGAAGGGAGTGGTAAAGCAGCAGGGCAAGCAAACAGCTACCGTCTGCGTGGTAAATGCCCAAGCAATTAGGCTTCGTGTTCACCACACTTAAGCAGCCCCCTGTTTTCACTCCAGCTCACTAAAGCAAACACAGTGCCTGGGTAAGGTGAGACCTTTCAAGGAGGTCAGATGCTGGGTTAAGTCAGGGGGCTCTCTTTGCAAATAGCTGTAAAAACAGAGGTAGATAAGAAAAAATGGTGAAAGGCACTTAGTACCCAGATTTCACGATTGAGGCAGTCATCCTGCCACCACCTAAGGCATGGTTCAGTTGCCCGATATGAAGCAGAACAGGATAGTGAGGAAGATGAAAGGAGGATGGCGACACGACTTTTCAGCAGCAGAGCTGTATCCTGATGCAGTACCTGGGAATGCATTGATAATTCTCTTCTAAGTCATTTAACAAGTGGAATAGTTTCAAGGTGTGATTTTTGTTCTCACATCAGCAGTCATCAGTCTCCATCCAGCCCACTGGAGGTAACAGCGTTTAGCCTAACTGAGGTTCAGAAAAGCCCTCCAGGCAGTTTCTTTTACCATCATTTAACTTCGGTACCTGGTGAGGAAGCCACAGAAGGCAGCTGGGCCAGGAGCAGCTGCAGTGCCGGGATGGTGGCAGCGGTGGCATGGACCAGGCAGCCACGATGCTTTGGAGTAGGCAAGATGCTTTTGAAAGTGGTGAGGAAGAAGTCCCTCAAAACCAAAAGGTCTAGCAGAGACAAAGCCATGCTGGCTTCCTACATCAGATGCCGGGCGCTTGCTTCTGACAGGGCTTCCTGCCCAGACCTTTCCCCATGGCTCCTGGACGCCTCGGGCAGCACCGGGAACCTCTCATGCAGTCACCTTTTCCTCCTCGGCAGCCAGCAGGAGCTTCCCTTCCCTTTCCCCTCCCTTCCCCCCTACTTTGCTTGCAAAGCTCAGCAGTTCAAAATGGCTGACTGAACGCTGTTTGCAGCCTTTTAGGCAATATTCCCCGTATCCATTTTTTTTTTTTTTTGCATGGTGGATCACCAGCTAGGCCTCGCTGCGGGCATGACTCCTCCCCACCACCGCGCCAGGAGGAGATGGCAGGCGGTGGCCACCAGGCACAGGAGCTGGGTCTCTCCCCCTGACTGATGAGCTGCTGCTGACAACGCTGGATTACGCAAAGCCAGTTGTATTTGATTACACCCCAGGTAGCGTGGCTTCTGTGACTGAGCCGGTGAATGAACTGGATTGGAATAAGCGAGTATATTAATTAGTATGCTGATAGCAGAATAAAGCTATTTTTAAAATCACTGAGCAGCACTGCTCCTTACTATGATTGCAAGGATTATGTAAGATGGTGATTAAAATCAGGTCCCTGCATCACAGACTGATCTGCGTTTGAGAGATGCAAAAACAAAGCTGCAAAGGAATGAGAGGAGGCTGTATTATTTTAAAAGGCTCTGTGTTTGCCTGTCCTAATTAAGGGCAAAGTAGTTATATCATCAGCCTCTTCGTTGTCACTCTAACTCATCCTACCTTTTTCTTTTCTATTTTGCCAATAAGCTATTTGTTTTCTAAGATGGGGTGTGTACATATGGAAATGTCAGCTCAGGAGGAATCTGCTGCGTCATCCAACAACACGCAGCTGAGTTACAGGGTGTCCCTAACCCGCGGCTCCTGGCTCCAAAGCTGCACCTAGCAAAAGTGTTTTCCTCCTGTTTTTTGGTGTGCTAACATTCATTTAGAAAAGCAGGAGAAGAAAAAATGGCTGTGCTATCTTTTTATATTGTCTAACTGATTGAAAACAGACAGGTAACAAGAAGTTGTGTCTCCGCAGCAGGAAGATCCTGCATTTACAGGAGCAAGCTACCAAAAAAAGATGCTGTTGTTTTCAATGACAGTTATTTGGGAAAAGCCTCTAGAAACCGATTGTCATTAAGGACCTGGAGAGAACATCGCTCATGATGATAAGCAGAGATTTTAAAATTTGGCATTTACAGTCTCCTGCGCTGTAATGCTGAGATTGCTGTATATACACAATCATTATTTGATTTCTTCCACCACGGTGAATAACATCACTGCTGATCAAATGTAAAGCAGCAACCAATCCTAATGCAAATAGAAATATAAACAAAACCTGCAGATTTATAGGCAATCAAAATTATGTCAAATAGCGTAAGATTAAAAGCTGAGTGTGTGTTTGTTATTAATTCTGACAGATGTTTGCCGGAGAGTGTTTTCCACGGAGTTTCTCACCATTGTTAATCATCTGTATTTTACAATGAAGTCTAAAGACTCTTTAATTATCTTGTGTGGATTGAACATGCCCCGTCAAAGCACCACGCTGAGTTAAAGATGAAGATTTATTCCTTTATAATATTTGCTTAAGAAGGAGACGTCACACAAACCATTGTTGTTTGATTTCCTGGCCAATACGGGATCTGGTGTACACAGAACAAAGCCTTTTGTCGTTATTTCCACTCTCTTCTTTCTTTCTGGGCAGCTTCAGCAGACAGCACGCACACGCGCGCAGAGGGGTCAAACGCAGCCTCTTCATGGGGGGGGGCTCAGTAGTCACAGATGTTGTTGTGTAAAGAAACAAATTGAATGTGGAGGCCATGCAGACTTCGGCATTTTGTGTGCACCCATTTCGCACAAGACACCCACTAGGTACCTGCCTCTGCAAACAAGCCGGGTGAGCCTGGGGAGCCACGGCTTCTCCTGAGTGCCCCCACCAGGTGAGGTCTGCTCTTCTGGCTCTCCTTTGGATCCCAAAGCCTTGCGCCTCCGGCCACGCAGAGGCTCAGCCTCAGCAAGGAGCCTGCAGGGGTGTCCGGATGGGGATGCGTGGAAGCTCTGCCATCCCCGTGGGAAGTGCCCTGCCTGGGCTGTTGGGACTTCTGTGGCCAAAATCTGCAATGTAAAAGCTCTCAGTCCTGTGCATGCCTTGCATGACGCACTTGCTTACACAAGCACACGCTTACACAAGCACACGCTTACACAAGCACACGCTGACACAACCACATCTATTTGTACGCGGTGAGGAGGGGCAGGCACCCTGCTGTTACACTTCACCTGGGGACTATGAAAGGGGAGATGCACAAGGGGCTGGGAGCACAGAGCCAGCCGCCCCGGGGCCGGTGCCCAGCCTCAGCCCCGAGGACACGCTGGTGCTCTGCTGCTGCCCCCTGCAGCCCCCAAGGGCTCCGTCCCCCAGCGCAGCCATGGCGCCTGCCCCACCGGGTTTCTCAGGGCCAGGGCAAGCCCTGAGTGGGCCAAACGCCACTGCCACTGTGGCTGACTGAGGTGCTGAGGGACTGAGGTGCTGCAGTGGCCAGGAGGGACCAGATTTTGGCATGGGGGTGGCAGCACCACTCATGTGGAAGCTGGACAGGAGCCACCTGAGCTGGTCACTGCCGGTTCCAGCCAGCCAAGGGCTGAGGTCAAGAACAGGGAGGAAGGAGGCTGTCGGGTGCCACCGCCGTGGGCAGTCAGAGGAGCAAGGGATTCTCCTCCTCGGGTGCAGGTGATAAAGGAGCCAGCAAAGGGAGGGCTGCTGGAGACCCACTTGTGGTCAAAAGGGGTCTCTGTACCCTTGAGGGACTGCAGCCCATGGGCCCTGCATGCCAGGGCAGGATTGCCCAGGAGTGACTGTGGCCCACGTGCCACCCATGCTGGAGCAGGGACATCCCTGAAGAGCGAGCAGCAGAGGAACCAAGCATGCCCAAAGCATCTGGACAATCAGCGGGCACCAAAGAGCAGCAGAAAGCACTGGTACATTAAATCACTTCAACTTCTTGTGCTGCCCAACGGCTTGCCAGGGGTGTTTTGACAAACTGACCTTAACCTGTGATGGAAATAAGGGCATTGGGGTCAGAGAGGAGGTAGGACAGGTGTTTATAGAAGTGGTTGGTTGTTTCAGTCCTTTCTAAATACCCAAACAAGCGATCAGAAGTCAGTGTTAATTGTAACGAAGTAAAACTCGCAACTTGAGACTGTTTTGCCCATGACAGGCAAATTGCAAGGTTGCAAAAAAGCCTGTAGCACAACTGGGATTCAACTTATCTCAAGTAGTATGCCTGATCTAAACAGTATAAGGCCCTCATGTAACGCCCTGTGCTGAAACAAGCCCAAGACCAGTCTCTTGGCTGGCTTGCATATAAAGGCTAAAACATTTTCTGTGGCGTCTGCAGGTCTCCCTGCTCCTCTACACGTCGCTACGGATCCATCCGTGCTGTGTGATACTTGATTAACTGGCAGCAGATGGGAGGGGGGGATCCATTAGAGGAAGATGCTCCAGAGCAGAGTTAAGTGTTTTTTCCTTCTCACCAGTCTCCTCTCATCTTGTCTCCTTGGCTGAGGTTTTTTTTTCCTCCTCTTTGTTCCACTGCAGAGGCAGTGGATGCTGGGGACAGGTTACAGACTGAAACTTTCTCAGGCAACACACTGAAGTATCAATTGCCTGGTCAGATACTGGGGCTGGGCATTTTTATGCTCTTTCGTGTGTACCTTGGACATGTTTCTTCTGCCCCACTCCCCCCAGGACCTGTTTACCTCCATCTTGTCCCTCAGGTGCCTACTGCGGTGGTCTCCCATACCGACTGCTCAGGATGGTGTTGGGACAAGGGAGGGGGACACTTTTATAGCTCCAGGTCAGCTGGAGTTCCAGCTCCAGCAGCCACACGCTGTCACTACACAGCCCAGAAACCATCCTCCCCTGCTTCAGCAGCATCTCAAACCAGGGGTGGGAAACATTTTAGTTTAAGAAGAAGAGCAAGGGGGCTTATTTTCTTCTCAATCCTTTTAAAAGTTTCATCTATGGATACATAAGGCTGTTCATAGAATACTGTGTTCCCAAAACCACAGTGTTTAGGGAATTATTTGTAAGATTTTAATATTCGGTTTAATTGGAGAAAGCTATGAGGCAATTAGTATTTTTTTATACCTTCTATTATTGACTCTCTGAAGATGTGACTTGTGCACTGTTTTCAGCCATAGACTTAGGTTGGATCGCTGGACCTGTACAGCCTGAATGGGCTGTTTTTTAGCACCGTTGAACAAAGAGCATTCCCGATTCCTGCAGCAGCCCAAGGTGACCAGGGAGGTGCCATGTATTTGAAGAGCAGGATACCTCCTAGGTGGTTATGGACGGAGTCAGTTTAGGCGAATAGCTTTGAAGCCCTCAGCTCTACAGAATTTCCTCCTGCAAACAGTCCCTTCATGCCCCAAGGTAAAGGAGTAATGTGGCAAAAGAATTAAAAGAGTTCTGGTGCTGCAGAAACCAGAATAAAGCCTGGGGAGGGTTGATGCAAAGATTACAAAGCAAGGTTTTTCAGGATGTCACATATATACCTCTAGACATGTCTTATTACTTAATCTCTTCCAATTGTTGCTAATTTAAAAAAAAAAAAAAGATACAATTCCCAGTGAAATCAGCTTTGTTTCCAGGCTGCAAAACTAATGAGAAAGGAAGATCAGGCCCTAACTTCACAGCAATTTAGTACATCCAGCCATTTGCATATGACAGCAGATTAACATGAGCTGGTATCTACTGCAGCAAAGATACAGGTATCATCCCACGGGGGCTAGAATTATTTAATAATGAAGGAATTAATTTGTAAAAAAAAAGAAAAATCACTGTTGTTCCTCCTTAATACCTGGGCATACTTTGAAGCCAATATTCACACAACTACAATTGTTCAATTGATGCAACTCAGTAATTTTTATTGCAACTGGAAGACAATACATCACAGAAACTTTATGGTAGGTTTTGGGAAAGTGTTATTTACAATAATAATTGATGAAATAGTTTGTCTTTGGCAATATGATTACACATCAAGAAAATGTAAAATGCAAGTATGCCTCTAAATCAACATTTTCATATTTCCTAAAGATCAGCTGATTGCACTTGCCTTCGGACTGCTCCTTTAGGTAAACACAAATACAACTTAACATCACTGTTCATTCCCCGTCACAGTTCGTATTTTAATATTGATGAATTTGGCAGTTTCAGACGCCAAGTACAGGAAAAAAATTGGCTTATCACTGTACTAAATTAACTTATTGGCCAGTTAAGGTCCTGTGACCCTTAAGCATTGATACTAAATCTCTTGGTCTTTTGATTGCTTTATCACTTTTTTCTGTAAAACAAAATATTTCAGAAATTACAGATCAGAGTATAAAAAAAATGTACAAGTCCATAATGCTTTTCATACACACACAAATCATTCCCCCCGACATTTTACATCATGGCAGTTTTAAGTAGTGAGTGTGAATGATGCAGGCATGGAACTGGCTATCAAATACAGGTATGACTTTAAGTTGTCGTCCCACACACATACTCGGGAAATGTACAATGCGCCAGCAACTTAAAAATGTAGTCAAGTTCAATGTCATCTGAATGAGAAAAGAAAGTCTTGGGATTTCAGGCCAGAGTAAACAAATGAAAAGGATTCCCGTTTCTAGACGATCAGCCATCCCAGAACCCAGCATGTAATTTTCGCATCCAGTAAAATCCTTTCCAGAACTGAGGGCCAGCGCAAGTTGTCATTTATCCCTTAAACCCCCAGATGATGAGCTCTCGTAACTGCTGGCCTGATCCAAAGCCCAACGAAATTGACTGAAAATAAAGAAGTGAAACAACCCCCCCTCCCATTGCCTGTGAAAGGATGTTACATCAGGTTGATTTCCCCCTCTTTGCAAAAGGAAATGTGATACAGTAGAAAAACCATTATATAGCTTCAGATAAATATACCTTGTTTCAATGCTAAAACAAAACAAAACCCCAACTCCCCAAACCAGGAAAGGCTACTTATTAGAACAACTCAAAAGTGACCTTTAAATCATTTCTGGTTTTAAATGTACACCAGCAAAATACAGCACCATAGACACATTAGGTTGAGACTTTTTTTTTCTTTTTGGTCAGTGAAGCTAGTACTTGTTTGCTGAACTGTGGAAGAATTATAAGGTCATGTACATGATCAAAGATAAAGCAACCCAGCTGACAAGTCTCTGCTTAATTCAAGAATAACCAGTACTAAAAATAAAAATGCAAAAAATAAAAACCCCTAATAAACCACCATCAATTAATACTTTCTAAATAAAAGGGGATTAACAGATGAATTCACAAATGTATGCAGATTTATACAGAACACCGAATGTTGTGTGTAAATCCTTATAAATTCCAGCTCAAAACAGAAACACACAAAATGTATAGTTTGACTTACACATCCCGTTTCAAAGGAAAAGAGACATCATTACAACTTGGTAACTGTGCTAACTGCAATATAAACCAAACAGAAATTCAAAGTTTGGCAGATAACTAAGAAGAGGGTTATCACTTAGGTTATATAGCAAAGTGTTGATGTATATTACATAGAGTAGTATAAATAATAAAAAAGTATTATTTAAATTAGATCACAGTGCTGCATTATGTGCATAACAGTGTTTGATATATTACTGGAGGGCTGTGAAGAACACTACTAAAACTTAACTGGGCAGACAGTCAACACTGATATTCTGTTACAATCAGGAGGATGTATGGTTCAAATGCTCTTTTGGTGGCAAAGTCAAGAAAACATTGCAAAATATTTCCTATAAAATATGCCAATGAGCTGCTACTCAGGCAGTAGTGACATACCTGAAGGAGCGGGGTTTGCATTCTCCATGAAGTGAAGTAAATTGCATCTGAAATTGGAAATGCATTCTCTTGATAGTTTTATTCTGATCCTGGAGCATGGGAGAGTAATGCTTTCAAAAACACCTAGGGCCAGATTCAAGGAAAAATGGTAACAATAATAGTGAAACGGTAAAGATTTCCAGGAGCACTTGGGTGTCTAGAGCTCCACTGACTGCAAAGGAGATCAGAGACCTTCAGGTTCTAGAAAACCTCAGATTGCACTCATCTACATCTTTAGATGATTCGGGAGCCAAAATCTCAGTGAAAATCAATTGCGGCTACCAAGAAAAGCGGGACAAAGTGTTGTTTTGGTCATTTTATCCCTGGCGCCATTTGGTGTACCATTTAGGATTTTGTTCTCTGCTAAAGTGTGTCGATGTAACTCTACCTCACTCCAGTGAAGAATGCAGCTCCCGGAGTTTCTCTGTATCTTTTCCCAAGGTAGACAGTAATTCAGTCCAACACTGGGAGCCAATGCACCTCCTCTGGGATTCCCTTCTCCCGTTAAGGTAAGAGAGGAGCCAGAACATGGACCTCAACTGAATTGCCAGAGAGAAGAGAACACAGTCACCAGACAGTTCTCCAGCCCCACAGGGCACACCTCCTCGCTCCCCCACATCAGGCTTTTCAGCTGTAAAACGCTGCGATCTCGGTAGAACTACTGCTGGTTTTGCCAGGAGAAGATCAGAATCAGCTTTCAGAAACAGCTATGGGGTGATACGTTAAAGCTGTTCAAGACCTGCGCTTGAATTTTTTAAATGCAGGCAGAATCTGCATCAAAATGCAGTCGGACATCCAATTGCTTGCAGAACGCAAGCTCGACCGGCAGATTTCACCTCCCTGCAGACGCCGGTGAAATCTGTTTGTGGCATTAGCTCTGGCCTGCAAGAGCTTCTTGCTGCAAAAGGCATATTCCAAAGGAACCCGCCGTGAAGTCCAGCGACCCTGACAATTCACACCTACGTGAAACTTGCCACTGAATGCTTGCTGACCTGCTGGGATTCCCCTAGCCTCCACCTGTCTTGGAGAAAAACGCTAATTTGGCAATACTGATAGAGTGAGGAAAATGGGAAGTTAGAGATTCAATGACTTCTCACCCCACAATGGCTTAGTAAGGAAAGCAAACAAGCAAAACCAAACCACCTCATGTCTGGCAAGTGAAGAGTTTGTAATACAGTGCAATTACCACTCCGTTTTGGCATGATTCGGCTTAAGTAGAGACAACTGGATTGAAAAGCTGACATTGTATTTTTTGGAAAACGAATCGGTCTCAATTCTTATAGAAAAGCTAACTTCTCTGATGGAGTAGAACCAGTTCTGACAAAGCTTGGCAGTGCCAGCCAGGCACGAAAATGGTTTAAAAGGTGACTCCTGAATATTTTGTACAAATCCCAATGATGTACGTCTCATCAATAATGAGAGTAAGGGTCAATAAGGACATGTTGTTTTTAAACTCCAGAAATAATCTGTTGATGGCATTAGCCCTCGGCCAAACTGCTGGTTCCTGAACGGACCTTTGTAAACTCCTACCGAGTTAATACCTCCCTAGCAGATCAGACTAGGAACAACAAATTCTATATGAAAATAGATGCTTGCCAACATTTTAGGTTTACCAGCAAGTATATAGAGGATTTGTTGAAGTCTTAGATAGATTATATATATATATATATATAACAATAACCTACCTAACTAGATATTTATGCAAAATGACTGTTTTCTAAGGTGAATAATACTAGTGGTAATTATATATTTCGCCACCAAGAGTCCACATTAATGAATGGTACTTGTTCAGCAGATACCGATCTCATTTGCCCTGACACACTGCAATCAGTGAAGCTGCTCTGGAATTGGTGTCGTGACTGTGGACAGAATCTGGCCACCAGCACACAACCACATCACTTTCTCTGGAGGACAGAGATGGCTGAGCCACGGTTTGAGTGCATTTTTCTGCTACTAAATTTGACTTTTCAATGTTGCTTTTTGATAAATATTAAACCACCCCCAAGCTGGTACAACTATGCATTAATGAGCAAAGGTGGTGGCAAACCGATACTGGTTTATATTTCAAACGATTCTCCCTGAAATCCGGAAAAAGATGAAGGACCAGGTTTTCTTGTGCAGGGGCTGTGTGGTTCACTGCCTGCAGACTCTGGCTGTAGGGAGCACGGATCTGGGAGGAAGAGGATTATCCCAGTCCAATCACACAAGGGAAAAGCTATGGCTCACTCATCTCTGTGCTACCTGGCCAAGGGACTGGTCCTTGCTGTTTTCCCCAACTGTATCTTAAGGGCTGCAGGCAGCCAGCAGAAGTTAGCACCCATGCACTCCCGACTTAACTAACACTGGGTAGCAACCCTGCACGCATCGGCCCCAGCAAACGGAGGGGAACACAGAGCTGCTCCTCACACCACCCTCAGCTCCGCTCCTTCCTTATCTGCAGAGCTGGCAGTTGTGCTGCCGGGCAGCCCCTGCCTCCCAGGACACACCAGGTGAGATGGGAGGAGAGGTGCCCTTTGCTGTGCTGCCCCCAGCGTGGCCCTCTTCTTTACGTGACAAAATGCTTGTGGAGCACAGGAACAGGTCTGGACCAGCCCGCCCTTCAGTCCTTCCACTTCCTAAATGAACACAAACCATGGGCATCTCCAAATGCAATTTTTAGTTTATTCCACCGAGTGGGAAGGTAAACCCTTCTCTAACTCACTCGTCGTAAACTAGATCCGTCTTGGTGAAACTGCTGCCTGAAACAGTTGTTAGGGATAAATATAAACCTATATTCTTTTTAATAAACAGACCCCTTCGTTCTGTTAAGTAGCTGGTTCCTGGAATTTTCTTCTTGCCCCTAGGATATTCTAAGTGTAGAATTTTTTATGCCAAACTCATGAATCCAGGTGAGAGAGACTGTCTTACTTATTTCACAGCTTCCCTCTGCTGTAGGGATCTCCAGTCTAATAGTCGTCATGACCAGGAGAGTAGCACTATACCTGAATCACACTCGCCGTAAAACACTGGTTTTTCTCTGGACACCTCAGTAAGGCTCTTTACTAACTTCATTTTCTCATGGCAAATTAGCAAAGCTATTTTCTTGTCTACTTATTCCTGAATCAAATCAAAGTTTTCCTCAATTAACCTCCCATTATTCTCTTGATTCTGTCATACACACTCACTACTAAATTTGCCCTCAGATTATTGCGTCATGTTACACATGTACAGACGAAGAAAGGACACACTTTTACTTTTTTTTCTTTTTTTTTTTTTCTTTTTTTAAACAGAAGTAGGGAGAGGGGGGCTGAATGTGCAGACAAGGCAGTATAATTCAACCATCCAAGCCCTACCAGAGCATGAAGATTTTATTTTTTAATATTGCAGAGTAAGTTCCCCAACAGTCAGTGTTTGTCCCTGAAGAAGGTTAAACCTTAAACACCTGCTTCAAAAAAACCCCAACAACAACAAAAAAGAACCAAAACAGAAACAAAAACAAAACAAACAAAAAAATAAAACCCAAAAAAACAAACTCTAAGCCTAAGGGCTTAAAAATTAGAGGCATAGCCTTTTTCTCTATTTTCTATATTTATATGAAAATAATTCATGCTTCATGCTAAATACATTATTTACCTTACAAGAACTTTGTCATCTTTGAATAAAAAAAATTGTTTGCTTTTTGTATTCCCCCCCTCCCAAAAGGAATCCATGCAATGTGGATCAAATTTCTTCTGCTGGCTACGCTGGTTGAATCTGGAAATCTGTTGTCTTTTTTGCACAGATGAATCCTGACTGACAGCAACTGCACACTCATTTCTGAGGGCAGCATAGGAGCTCTTTTGTCGAACTTCGAAATTTTACTGTTCACCAATATGCTTTCCTTTTTTTTTTTTTAAAATACAGAATACTACTAATGGCAGGTTTTGTAGCTTTGTTTCCCCAGTTAGATCAAGGATTTGATCCACAGAAAAAGATTCTGATGTATTTCCTTCCTTAATATCTACTGTAATTTCTTAGACTTGATTGCTTTTCACTCAGGCAGTTTAGAAGACATAGCTTGTTTTTCCCTATTACTATTATTTTTTGCACGCAGTGCCAATCTTCGGGCTTATGGCTTTTTGAACATTCTTTTAATTTAATATAGAAGACAGAATTCAATGATTAACGATGCTACTAACAGTGCCCCCCCCCCATTTCTTCTCATTATTTCACTGAAACCCATTGCATACACAGTTCGAATTTCCCCAACCTTGAAGTTATCAGTCTTCACATTATGAGCCACATATAGTACGTGAAGCACTAAAAGTGCATTACGGTTTGCGCAGTTGCCACCAGTGGCTGTCCAAAGACTTCTATGGCACAACGTATCCAAGTGCCACTAGATGGTTCTTGGTTTGGTGTGGAGAAGTATGTGCCTCCTCTTTCCCCCAAATCTCTTTATTCACATTCACTTCTAACCCAATCGTAAGGCCATTAAAAAAAATTCTTAAGGGCCAGGCCTGAACGATTACTGAATTATGCACAGCTCTTCTAGTGTAAGAGGGATTTCCAAGTGCCCAATTTTACTCCCATCACATTAATGTTGATGTCACTGCGTATTCATTCAACCATGCATTTTTGACAAGCCGGAGAAAGCAATGGCGATTTTGGCTTTTTTTTTGTTAACTTTTTGTCTTCAGGTAATGAAAAGCTTTTGTAAATTAGCTGAGTGTCAGTATGAGTTCTATGGCTTCAATCTCCTTTAAAAATGGAAATCTTAAGGGTCCAAAAAAAAAAAAAAAAAAAAAAGAAAAAAAAAAGAAACAAAACAAAAACAAATAGAAAGAAAAACAAAAAAGGAAAAAATTGCTGATATTGCCACAAATCATTAGAATTCACCTGACGTGCTGAAACAAAACTTTGTAAGTTCAAACAAATCATCGATTTGTTCTAATTTTTTGTGGTTTCCTTTTGCTCTTTCTGCCCCTTTGCCGTCCGATTGGTGATGTTGTTCAAACAGGATCGAATTCCTGCTAAATGCAGGAGCGATCCTGCTGCTTCTTTCATCTCCTCATCGTCACTCTCAGGGGGCTTTTCTGTACGTCTCTTTTTAAGAGGCAGTGTGTCACTTGGTACTTTTTTCGCCTTCATTAAATGTTGCCTTTTCTTGTGCTGGGATGCATACCCACTGTCAGCTAAAGAATCCTTGGTCTCCTTCTGATTTTGCTTTTTGTCCTCCTCTTCTGTTTCACTATGGCTCTCATGGCTCTGGAAGCTGACTTCACTTCCTTCACTGCTGTCTTGGCTACCTTTAGTTGCAAATTCATACTGGTCGTCAGCAGAGGAAGAGGAAACGGAGTCACTAGCAGGTGATGTGCTCCTGTGGTTGGAAGATTTGGCACTGCTGTAGTTGTGATCCTCCTTTGGGTCACCGCTAACAACTGGAGAGCCGCAGGACTGTTCGCTTTCTGTCCGCATCCGGCAGTTTGTTATTCCGTTCCTGTAAAAACAAATGGAAGCGGTCTTAGAAGCACAGAGATGTGATCCTGCTTCAGTGCAAAAGATGAAGAAGTAAAGCCAACCAGCAGATGAACCTGAAGTTATGACTATCAAAGTAATGTCCATGCAGGCCGGTTTCAAAGCCTAACTCAAAACTGCTTGGACTCGGTGCATAAAACAAGCCAAAAGACACGTAACAGCATGAGAGGCAGGAGCAAGCAGGGGTCACAGTAAGTGGTGGCTGAACAGTCACAAATAAGTGATGTCTGAACAGTCCCGGTCTAAGTTTCAACTAATAGTTTACACTTCAAAAAAAAAAAAAAAAAAAAAAAAAAAAGAAAAAATCCTCATTATTTTACTAACTGGATATTAAATTGTGATGAATTGCATAAATATCCTCTCCCCTTTTTCATATAAAATGATACTATCAAAAATGTGAGGAAGAGACACTGGCTTTCTGCAGTACTTCTTTGCCCCCTCTCAAAGACTCTTTTCCAGCTAGGACACTTTCCAACAGAGGGAGCCACTAGGTATAGCACCCAGGGAGTAGTCCAGTCACATTACTGATTGTGATCAGTTTATGAATGATCTTAAAAGCAATATAATTTTAAGCCACTAGCTGCCAACAAAGTATTAAAATGTGTTTAAAAGCCAACAGTAGAAAAAAAAAATATCTGGTTTTGCTAGAGAAGTTGTCATTTGCCCCTTGGTTTTATGTCACTCAGTGCTGTGGGAACTACTGCAACATGGTATCTTAAAAACTAACAGTGTCCTCTTCTGCACTGGAAAATATTAGAGCATTGCCACTGACTTTACCATACAGAATACAGTACTTCCAAGTCTGTTAACGAAGGGACTGACCCTGTGCAATGCTTAATTCCGGCTGAAAAAAAGGAAAGGAGGATGCTCATCATTAAGTAAAGGCATCATCACTGCCACCCGCCAGTTCACTGGCCTTGAACCTCTCTATCAGTTAAAAAAAAACCCAAAACACGCAAGACCGTTTTAAACTACCACATGATAAACTGCTTTAAAATCCAGTCCTGCCATCTTCATACCATGACTACAGTGGTTTTGCACACTCACGGCAGTGTTGGATTAAAACCTTTTCTGAAATGCATGCACTGAACACAGATATTCCTTAAGAGGAATGGCACAGTGGCATGTCCAAGAGTATTACTGCTCTTCTGCTTAAAAAATGGGAAAGCGCTTTCAGGGAATGGACTTCATGTCTGGTTTCATTACAGAAGAAACAGCAGAGTACTAGCCATTTCTGAAAGGTAAGGCTGAAAGGTGGAAAATATAAGAGTGGTATATAATTCCACAGTTCCTCTTTATCTAAATGCTCTTGTCTGTAGAGCTTGCTGAAATAAGAAATAGGCTTTTGTGAACCAGTGACAGGACAATGCCATAAGGCAGCAAATTAATCAGTCATTCCAAATGTTCTTATTTACAGTATTTTCAAAGAAAAGTATATAATAGAAGGCCCAGTTATTAGCAAAGGAAGCCTCTTGCCAACCTCTTTTGCTCAACAAAATTATTTTCCCCTAGATTTTTGAGTAGCTTTATGATCCATAAATTATATGCAGAACCCAGAAGGAATACGCAAAGCTCCTTCAATTATTAATAACTAAATGCAATGTCATTCATGATTGTGCAGCAAGCCAGCTGCATTTACTCTGTGATGGTTTGCCACTGCAGGGGTTGTCATTAGAGGATGCCAAATGCTTAAAAGAAGAAATCATCCATACTAAACTAGTTGTAAGGTGAATTTATAACCAACTCCTTAAGATCAGTCATTATGAGGAAGCATGTGATGCATTTTAAGTGACAGATTCTTCATTTTTAGGGTAAATTTACATTTAAAGATGTTAGAAATTATCATAAATTAGCATAAAATTAAAGTTATTTGATTTTACTAGGCAGCTAATAGTCAGAGCAATGTGGCTCAATAAAAATCACACGCTACTAATTTTCCATTAAAAAGTAGCAATAAATTCTTGCTCCAAGGAAACAAACACAGGACAGTATAGGTGGGAACTCAAATGGGATTGCTACTGACTAGGTTATTAGCGAACAAGGCTTCTAACAGATGGGATTTAAATCAAGATGCCCATTTTCATGTTACTAGATCTGCTCCTATTTGTTAGTTTGTACTGAGAGTCTATCAATAAACAGAAAGCTACAGTTCCATGGAGCAGAGCAACCACATGCCCTGCTCTTGAGTCTCCAATATTTGCTTTTACATAAAGGGGCTACAGTTTGGATTCAGAAACTCTGCCCGTGGGACTTAGTCCAGATCCCAATCCTTTCAAAAAATCGTAAAAATAGAATGAAAGGCGCGGGGATTACAGAAGCGATGTCCTGGGGGAAGGTGTACTACTATGGGGTTAGCATCCCACAGGGAGTGACTGCAAATAGGGATGATGACAAAGAAAAACACAAGACCACAGAAAGGTGAAAAAAAGAAATCACTTCAAAAACAATGGGAGGAAAGGAAACACCAATACACTTCAGAAGAAAGACATCTATGGTGGAACTGGTCAGGAAATGGATTGCATTTGCATCTCAGAAAAATCTTTGGTTTTCACTTACATTTTGAAAGATTTCCAACCAGTTCTGCTTGGGGAAATAAAAAAGGAAGAGAAAGCAGGTCAAAGAGACAATTAGCAAAGGATATCCACAGAAATGAAAATGAGTTATACAGGCAGAGCGTTTCAGGACATTCACAAGATCAAAAGTCATGTAGCCTGAAAGTAAATTAATCTGATTTGTTATCTTGATACACAATAGTTCAAATGTAAGATATGAAGAATTACTTATAATTGATATTAGTAGATTAATGAGTTGAATAAACTAGTATCTAAACCGTTCATATTCCGCATGCGTTTCCGAGACATTCTAAAGCTTTATATTGCTCTTGCACAGTCACATACTCACTGAGAAAATGAATCTGTGATCTATTTAGTTCAATCTAGATCACCAGTGGACAGAACTCCACTGGGTTTCAAGGGATAGATTTTGGCCAGCTGAATCTATTTTCTGCTCACAGTTCTGGCTGTAACTCTAACTTTGTTACTGAAACAATAATAGATTTTTAAAACAAGTGCTTGCTCTGATGTTTGGATTATTTTTAAATTACAGAGGGGAAGAAAAGGTATTTAAGAATTCCGTGTTTCCCCCTGAGGAGGAAGGAGTGGCAGAAATGAAGTGTGATGAATTGACCGCAAACCCCATTCCCCTGACCCCATGCGTCGCTCTGGGGGAGGAGGTAGAGAAAATCGTGAATGAAGCTAAGCCCGAGAAGAAGGAAGGTGTGGGGGAAGGTGTTTTAAGATTCAAGGTTTTTTTTTTATTCTCTCCTTCTCTGATTTGACTGGTAATAAATTTAACTAACTTCACCAAGTTGAGTCTGTTTTGCCCATGACGGTAACTGGCAAACGATCTCTCCCTGTCGTTATCTTAACCCATGAGCCTTTCGATACATTCTTCTCTCCCCTGTCCAGCTGAGGAGGGGAGTGACAGAGCCGCTTGGTGGGCACCTGGCATCCTGCCAAGGTCAACCCATCACACTATAACAGCAAGGAGACATCTATCTCACCTAATACCTTATTTTTTTCCCCATTTTTTTGTTCAGAACTTTATTTCAGAATTTCCAGAAACTGATGTATTTTCAGATTTTTTAAAGCAGTGGCTTGCCCTTTCAGGAAAGTCCATGGAACAGTCTCTAGAGCTTTTCATCCTACTGATATGGACTATTTTATTTGCTTGAGGGATCTTAACAATAGTTATACAGATAAAACTACCATGCACAGATTCTTCTTAAAATATTCCAGTTTGGCTGTAGCACAAAACACGACACTACAGAAGTAAGTTTAGACTTTCGAAAGCCCAACTCCATTCCCATTGTTAATGGACAGGAGTTCTGCTGCTAATGTCATCAGGAGCCAGATGGGACTCACAGCAGCTGGATCTCAAGTCAGGAAGGAAATAATGTCCTTTGAGCAGTGTTAGTGCCTCTGCCTTTCAGAGGGGTCTTCCTCAGGAAGAGACAAAAGCAAGTCTCAGTCATTTTTTCAAGGGCAGATATATCTTCCTTAAGTTTCTCCACTAGCTTTAAAAAAAGATAGGTAATCACATTCGGTTTGCAAAATGGCAAAAAGCTTTGCTGAAAAACACTTACCGTATTCCACACCAGAGACAGGTATACTCCTTTGATGAACAAAGCAAACCTATGTGGAGTTTAAGTATCACCTTATCTATCTCTGATCCTCAGATATTGTATACGCATAGGTGACAGTTTTGGTACGCAATTGGAAACACCCAGTTAAAATAGATGAAGAAAGCAGTACAGGTAAGTTGGGTTTGTGGATTTTGACAGGTTCCACATTTGCTAGAAAAAAAAAAAACCCAATCCACTCTTTTTTACTGTATAGGTAACATAATTTCAAAGGGAAATTCAGGGCAGTCAGAACTTTTAGCTACAGGTAGTTGAACTGTTACTGAAACCCACTATGTACCAGCAGACAGGAGGATGAGCAAGCATATGAAAAAGTAAGTGGTGCTCACTTGCTGTATGATGAGATTCTATCAGGGGTTACTGAGTTAAGTCAGTTACACTATTGATAGAAGCTCTTACAAGGTACTTCACAGCACAATTGTATGCAAAGGACCACAGTAAATGCCAGTACTGAACTGCCAGAAGAAAGAGCACTTTGTCAGTATCAACAGCAGATCTGAAGTTAAGACAAATGCAGCCCTCCACGTTTTGCAAAAAAGAATAATCAAGTCAGCCAGTATTTTTGTCCTTTGGTTACTGAAGAATTCCTTCAGCTCCCAAGGATAACTCACCCTGCCTGTTACAGGTGGGAAGGGGAATGCAATGCAACAAGGATGATCTGGGGTTTATTAAGCTGATCATGCCAGTAATAAGTGAGAACATTAAGAATATATAATTAAGAATTTAAAAAAGGAAGTACCTACTGGTTCCTTTACCCAAGCAAAAATAATCATTCACAGACAACATAAGTGTATGATTTTACTTATGCTTTGGCACTTACACTTACTTATGTTTGGTTTATTTAATCACTGCTTGAATGGCTGCTTGAAGGGAGGAAAAAATAAGCAAAAAATAAAGCCAGCATGAGAAATAAAGTCACCATAATGAAAAGCTAGGCCTGAGGAATAATCTAGTAATTGCCCTATAAACGTAAAGTTAAAATTATCATAAATAACAATCTTCCATCTTCAAATGAAGTTAGGCACGAAACTCATTCTTGTCACACCCCAATGATCAGGAGCTGCACAAGGAACTGTGACATTAATAGCAGAAGAACAGACTTTAAAATCTACGCAAGGTGAATTAGGTAAGGGTCGTTAGTGTCACATTTTGGGGTGTTTTTTTAATTTTTTTCGCAAAATTAAGGACGAGCAGGAGCTCTGCCAGTGCGGATGTACTTGCTTTCCCTAGGAAGAGGGAACATTTTGTCTTGGAAACTTGAATGGAAAATTTTTTTACTTAGGGAAATTCCATGGGAAGCTTGTGTTTGCTATTCACAGATAATTGTGAAATTGCTTGTGAAGCTACAAATGTTTGGTAAGAAAGGAGAATTGAAAACAAGGAAAAAAAACCCAAGTAATTTCCTCTTAATTTTTATTTTTAACCTGCAATAATTTTAAAAAAACTGAAGTATTTCTAACAAACACTACCAAAAGTAATTTAACCTGTTACCTAGGCATAAGCGTCATATAAGTAAGTTTTGCCTAAATTTTCGACTAGCCTGAAACAATAGCTTGGATTCATTCTAGTGAAATATGAGCTAAAAAAGGCAGCCAAGCAAGGGAGTCTATGCTATCCTCCATCCTGACATTTCTGACACATCGACAAACAAGAGAATGGCAAATCCAGCCAAAGCACCTAAACTGGGACTGGCTCTGCTTAGCTTTTCCCAAATCCTAAATGTTTTACCCATTCCTTAAGGTTTCTCACCAAGGTGGCTGTGAACTCTTCCTCCCTCTTATTCACCTCCAGCTCACGCGCATTTGCTGGCTAGTGTTATGGGATGGGGTTTTCATTTGTTCCCATCAGAACAGACCACTGAACAGGCCATTAAGCCAACTGGCCCAAAAAATGGGGAAGCATGGCCTACACAGTAAAAAAAGCACTGAAGACCAGAGCTTCATAAACCCTGGGTTACCTGGGGGCCCACATGAATGCTGTTCAGTGGCGTCTGTAGCAGTGAACATTTGGGGCAGAGGGAAAAAAAAAAGCCTAATATATAAAAATTACCAAGAATATTTTGTAAAACATCTTTTGTAGAATAACCTGGACCAGTTACAAGACGTATGCCACACAGCTGATGAGATCCTCTGTGGAGTGAAACTCCATCAACCTCACCTCAGTGTATTTGCCCATGTCAGGCAGATGAGGCTTAGGCTCGGTAGGTCTACTGCGGTGCGGCAGGACGTGGGCATAGACACAAACCACTCATGCACTACGGATAACCAAAGAAAATGACAAACATCATGGCAGAGGCTGTCTGCTGAACGTACCGAAATCATAGTTCCAACAGCTCTAATACTATGTTAGCTTCCAAGCTTGGGCTCCTCCAAAGGGTTAGTGTAACTGGTAACACTTTAGTCACGTGGGAGTATATATGCACCTTGGCAGATGTACTGGCCACTTTGATAGAGACTATGCTTACTAAAGTGGACACAGAAGTCCTCCTAAGTAAACATTTAAAAGTGTATATTCCAATGGATGTACACAGTAAGAGCAAGAGCTCACCTTCAAAGCACAACCAACTCCTTGCTGCGTGTAAGGCACTACTGGCTTCGCTTGTTTTCATTTAATACCTTTGCAAGTCAGTATTTCCTCTTCTACGTATCTAGACTATTGCTGCATTTGCTTTTAGATTCTCTCAGGGAACTGTATGGGGATATGGTCTGCCAAAAATATATATGATGGATCTCATGTTAGAGACATGCTACACGCTGTGCAGCTTTGAAGCGTTATTTTCCCCTGCTGTCTTCGGGTGGGTCTTAGACTTGTCAGCCACAACATGGAAAATATGGATGGTAAACAAGCTAAAAGTGGTGTGAATAAAGTAAATAAAAAGCTACTGTCAAAACACATCCAATTATGCTCTGCTGTGGAGATTTAACACCAGAGGACGATTTTCAAAGTAAAAATAGTGTGGGATGCCTTTTCCATTTGTAGATTAGTTTGGAACGAAAGGCCTATTTGTGCAATTTAAGCCAAATGCACTACAACATAATGATGCTCTCCTCAATTGCTATTCTTTATTTGTGGAACGTGGTGGATTTGTCGTGTTTGTTAAATACTTTTCAGTAGGGTTTTTTAATCCAAACTACTTAATTCAATCGTACTTTATTTTATACATAAAAAATAAAGTAATTACATGTAATTACATGGGAACAGCAACACATCAATACCTTGTGCAGGAACAAAATACGCTAATACATTCAGTCACACTGTTGAAAAAGAATAGCACCATAAACTTTCCAACTGATGGGAAATCACAGATTTCAGCATTTTAGTCGAATGTTATGGTCTTGGCCTGTTTCTGAATACCAGATTAGTCAAAGCACTCCACCTAATCACAACTGCAAATTTAACCTAAGACCAAACTTTTTGTTACTCTCTTTTGGCACTAATGGCAGTCAGGACAACATGCTGCAAGTTATTCCCATGCAGCTTGGGGGACAACAAAACCAAAGACCACTGAGATACTGAGGACATAAACAGCTCAGACAGCAACGAAGTGCCAACAGAAGACCAGCACCTTACAGAAGAACCCCCAACTCCTACTAAAGAAAACCAGTTAAAAGGTTTAATTTACTATGCAAGGATCCACTACCAACAAAATACTAGAGGTCTCCTATATGAATGATGAAAACCACCTTTTTTAGGTGGCTTTAGGCTTTTCACCTAGAGCATCAAAGGCACTCTTCTCAAGAAAATATAAATTTGAGTAAAAACTTCTGGGAAAGAAGCTGCCTGGCTTCTCAGTATATAGGCAGAGGCCCATAATTTCTGTAGATGAATGTTAAACAGGAGACTGCACCACCTCCCATGGCTGCTCAGCAAAACTCCCTCCTGGTAAAAGTTGGAAGGGGAAATCAACCCTCTTGCACCTGAACAGGTCTAAAACATCCCCTGCCAGCCTGACTGGAGCATCAATCTTGTCCTGCTTTCAGCTGGAATAGAGTTAATTTTCTTCCTAGTAGCTGGCACAGTGCTGTGTTTTGGATTTAGGATGAGAAGAATGTTGATAACACCCTGATGTTTTAGTTGTTGCTGAGCAGGGCTTACACCAGTCAAGGACTTTTCAGCTTCCCCTGCTCTGCCAGGTGCACAAGAAGCTGGGAGGGGGCACAGCCAGGACAGCTGACCCCAACTGCCCAAAGGGGTATTAAGGGATATAGTCTATACCGTATGACGTCATGCTCAGTACATAAACTGGGGGCAGTTGGCTGGGAGCCAGCGACTGCTGCTCAGGAACGGGCTGGGCATCAGTCAGCAGGTGGTGAGCAACTGCATTGTGCATCACTTGCTTTGTATATTCTTTTATCATTATTATTATTTTCCCTTTCTTTTCTGTCCTATTAAACTGTCTCTGTCTCAACCCAGATTTTTCACTTTTCCCGATTCTCTCCCCCATCCCACTGGGGAGAAGGGCAGTGAGCAAACGGCTGTGTGGCATTCAGCTGCCTGCCGGGTTAAACCACACCACTCTCCATGCAGGAATGACAGCTCCGTGTGAGCAGTGCTCCTACTCTTAACTGCAACACAGAGGCTACACAGATGCTGTGGTAAATTCCTCCTGCTGCACATGATAAGCAGAAGTTATTCTCATGAGATGCCATGAAAGCTCGACACGACAAGTCCTATTTAGCCCTGTGTATCTGAGAGTAGGGTAAGCACCAAGAAACAGGGCGTCATTTTTACAGTGACTGGTAACAGAAGTATCCAGTTTTGAGAGGAGCAGATGATGTTCTAAAAGGCATCGTGCATCCAGACTGACCTTCTTTCTAAAGAAATTCTGAATCTTAATATCCCTAAGAGAAACAAGACAAAACTGCCTGCTGA
>NW_009259691.1:223976-245625 GCF_000687185.1 Egretta garzetta | reverse complement strand
TTTTCAAGAATTAGAAGAGGGGATATTGCAGAAGCCCTTAAATATGAGCAGACATCATGCAGACCAATACTCATAGCAAGCTATTTCTAATACTGCCTAAGGCTGGAGGAGAGAGCAAGAAGAATTAGAAATGTCTGCATTAACTAATTATAAATGCTCTTCTCTGAGACAGAGCAAAAAGAACATAAGCAAGGAAGGGGTAAAATCCCTGATTTCCAAAATCTACATTAGCAGGTAGCTGGTAAAGGTACCTGCTGGGAAAAAACATGAGAAGTCCTCGGAAAATGCATAAAATTTAACTATATACAGCCTTACAGCATAGCAATGTCCATGCAGAACAAAGTTTTCAAGTGGCCTGGAAGGAAAAACAGTTCTATCTCCTCGATTCAACCCTGATTATGAAACATGGTCTAAGCAGGCAATGGAGACAAACCAGGACCAGCAGGACCATGACTGCCGGAAGAGTCACTCTCCTTTTGTGGACAATGAAATTGTAAGGGACCAGCTGTATCAGCTGCATGGTCACAAGTCCATGGGGCCTGATGGGATTCCTCCCAGAGTACTGAAGGGGCTAGTGGATGTGATGGCAGGACCCCTCTCGATCATCTACCAAAGGTCTTGGGAGCCTGGGGAGGCCCCTGCTGACCGGAAGCCAGCCAATGTTATTCCATTCTACAAAAAGGGCACGAGGGAAGACCCAGAGAACTACAGACCTATTAGTCTAACCTCAGTTCCTGGAAAAATCATGGAGAAGATTATACTGGGTAAAATTGAAAGGCATTTAAAGAAAAATTCAATCATTGGGCACAGCCAACGTGGGTTCACGAAAGGAAAGTCCTGTTTTACTAATTTCATACCCTTGTATGATAAGGTCACCCATGTAGTGGATGAAGGGAAGGCAGTGGATGTTTGGCTTTTAGTAGGGCTTTTGATACTGTCCTTCACAGCATCCTTCTGGACAAGTTGTTCAACTGGGATGAGCGTGTAGGTCCCTTCCAACTGAAATAGTCTATTCTATTCTAACTCAAGAGAGAATATTCAGACCACTATGTTCTCCATCTAGCTTGGACACCTCATAAAAATTATATATAATTAATGATCCAGTAGTCCCACAGCTCTGCAATCCCCACTAGAGCAGAATACAAGTGCTGGCTACAGCCAGTGGCAAAGCTAATGAAGGTGGTTGACCTCCACTGCTAGCAAGGCCAGACTGTGGTAAAGAGAGATGGAGAGGAACTCTGCAGACTTCTGGAGGATGACCCTCAGGGTTGCATCCCTTCAGCGTAGCAAATGTGAAAAACAGCTGAAACAGTTGCCCATCAAAAAATATCGATTTTATTCCAATTAGTGTCTTCCCCTCTATGCACTTTAAGCGTCAACAATACATGAATGTCATAGGTTCTCTCTCACCATTTATTGGATGGAAATACTGCACACAAAGGGCTAGATACCGATTCTGAAAAGGGATAAAAAAAATAAAGTGCCAATGGGAAAAAATCCCATGCAAAAAATAATGGAGTGAGCAGCTATCAAGATAACTTTATTTCACTGCCTTGCAGCCATTTACTGAGATCAGAGGGTGTAATTGGAACAGCCCAGCAAAGCGGGGTCAGTGCTAATTATGAAACCCCACCCAAAATACCCAACTGCCTGAGTTGAAATAGCTTTCACAGATACTGAGAGTTCTGAAAGAGAAGGGCACTGGCAGCACACTTGACCAAATTAATCTCTGTTGTGACTGACTGAAGATGGAGCTACACCTGAGGCAAATTGTTCTTCCACGAATAAACCATCACTGCTTTAATTAAAGCAAACCACTGAACCACAGTTCTTACTGCCATCACTAGATGTCTCTTACTGCCCTGCTTTCTGAAAAAGTTGAGTATCTTCAAACAACATTTTATCCTTGAATGTTTTGGTATAACCTTGAAGTAGTGAAAGGACCTGCCTCACAAAGACCTAAGTTAATAAAAAAATGACAGCTATATGTTTACATATCCTACAGAATTTGCTTTAGTATTATTGATATTCTTCTCACTGGTATTTAATCCAAGAAAAGGTCTTTAGGAAAAGGGAGAGAAGGGGGGAGGAGCAGGAAAAAGCATTTGCACTTAGAAAAACAGGTCACTGTAGGAGGTTCTCATAAAGTGCCTGCAATTTGCTAGTGAAAATAAAACTGCTTTTTACAAACCAATGCGCAACAGACAGATATGCCATGACTATCTTGCAAAGAATGATAACGCAAGAATTTTAGGTGGCAGAGTTTTATTTCATTTAGAACCTCAGAAGCATTAGCAAGTGGCAAAGTGTCTGTTGACCAGAGCTTTCATATACTTTTACGTTCTCTGCAAAATGCCGATTTATTTCATGAAGATTCCGCAACGAGCCACTCTTACCTTACTGCAACAGCCATGCTTCCTATAGGGTTGATTGGCAATGGCCTGGCTCCAGGAAATATTCCTCTACTCAGAACTCGAGCTCCATTTTGTATCACTCCCGGAGGAACTAAAAAAAAAAAAAAAACAACAAAAAAGAACATTTTTTCTTTTAAAGGAAAAGTTAGAAAAATGTAAGAGTAAAATGTGGAACTTAAGCTTTTCAGTGAATTGAGAAAACATTACAGAGGCCCGTGTGGTACACTGCTTACCTTGAACATCTCAGCCTCCATTCTTGTGAATGCCATGCTATTTCCAATGCTATTTTCATAGCAAAATATTTAACAGCAACCAATGATAACATGGCTTGTGGAAGCCACTGCCTGACCCAATTGCTGCAGATCATTCCTTGTACAACTGAATCACTTCTGTTTTGTAATCGCCGTTCTGCTGGGAATGCATGTGCTTGGAGCCAAAACCAGCTATGAGCATAGATGTAACTATTTCATCTACAGTGAGAAACAACGACTCTTTACAGATAAACAGAATACAAGCACTTCACTGTAAGAACATAGGTCATAGCTTTTTATCATCCCAGCTTACTTTCTGAGCAGCAGTCTCTCGGCCTCTGTCTTCTGCAAAACAAAATACTAAGTACAAATGTGGATTTACCAGAAAAGCAAAGAGAAGAGGCTGAAAAGGCGTTACCTTCATACCACTAATTAGCCCCTCTCTCTTGCCACCGATGACCTCTGTCACCCAGCCTGACAGCAGGTGCCTCCAGCACACAGCTGGGTCACAGCCAAGCCTCCCCCATCCAACATGGCACGCTGATGCCACCGACACCGAACTGTGTAGGTACTGCCCACTACAGATGACAGATTTCACTGGGGACCTTTAACTTCGCTGTACATCCAAAACTGCAGCTCTAGACAACAAGATTTTAATCTACAACCGAGTACTTCTTTTCTACTCAGGCATGTTTCTGTGCGCTGCTCAGCCTAGGGCAACCAACCCCCCAGCTGAAGGAATAGCAGAGGAAGCACTACCAAGGCACCACCAAAGGAAGAGTCTCTCCTTGGCAGGTCCTCAGGATTTTCCTCCTCCACTGTGGGATCCAGGACTACCGGATGCAGTCCTTATCCTAGGCACTTACCAGGGACTTATGTGTAATGCCATTTGTTTGCAGAGCCATTATGTCCTTTCGGGTTGGAACAGCAACCTCAACCCGAACTTTAACATCCACAGCTAGCCAGTTCACTCACTTTTTCTTTACTACAAGCTATCATTCCATACTGTAACTTCCCCTGATGGGGAATGTCCAAAAAGGGAATGATGATAATTACTCTGGATGTATTATTTGAAATATATAGGTATTATATAAATACATATAAGATAAATGTCAACCATATCCCTTTATATACACCTACAGAATTGTATTTTTAAACAAATTACGGGGAGACTAGAAAAATAATTCAGCCTAAGAACCAACACATACACTTTACATCCCCAACTTCAACACTCGCACTTGAAAATATTAGTGTATTCTGAGGCAGAGAAATATAGGCTCAGAAATACATTATTGCTAAGCTGCTAAGGTATACTTCAACTTCCTATCAACACCAAGCCAGATCCACACCTCCCTTCCTGCTATCCAGATGGTCACCTTGCTTCACTCAAGACCACACAGATTAGTTCTGGGAAAATAATCTTCTTTCCCCTGCTGGTGAAAGCACATCACCCCCCTAATCAAATCCTGTCACTGCGTTATACCCACCCTTGCTTCTGAGCACCTCTGAAGAATAGGTCATTTATATTTAGGTGCTTAAGTACAGCCTCAAATGGCTAAAATTACAGAACCTACTTTATAACAACTGGGTTCAGCTTTCAATGACCAAAATAATTTAAAAATTGCTTTTTGCTAGTTATACTTCACTACTTTGTGCACTTTTTCCTCCAGCACTAGATTATGATAAATTGATCAAATATGTTTCACTCAGGAGACACTATCAGGCTTTCAGTGCTGTGACACTTTGGTTTCTAGATATTGTAGAGGAACGGTATCTTGTACAAAGCCCAAAATCTGAACTTCTTATTATATTTGTTTCAACAGCATGACCTTACGATGGCCAAAATACCAGTGTCATAAAAGAAAAGCAGTCTGCTCAAGGCTAACCCAAAATGCACAGATAACAGGTAAATGCAAAGCAACAGATAAACCTGCTAAATATCGAAAGATTGATAAAAAGACATAATTTCCAATGGGCATGGTTTTTCCTACAGGCTTTCGAGAGGGACAGATTCTGTACTGCACTACAGCACAATTTCTCTACATTTACAAAGTACCATTAAAAGAAATGAACCAGGAGTTTTGACCAAGAAAGATCTGGGAATTTTCTCTTTATGATACAAACCATAGAGTTTTATACTGAAATGAAACATTTATGCATACACACAGAGCCACGTGTCAGTTAGCTATGGATGTTGCCTAAATATATATACACGTAAAACTTCAAAGCAAACACACTGACAGTTCTACTGCAAAAAGACAGCAACAGGCTCCTTGATGCCCAAACTCTTCTTTCCACGCTTACCTAATTATCGTGGTCTGTTGGCAGAGTTAGCTGATGCTTATCTTATCCTTTCTCCTTTCCTACCCTCTCTTTCTGCCTTATTGACAACTCCCACTGCTTCTTTAAAAAATCCTGTTCACCTCCCCATCACTTTTCTAAAAACATTGTCTAATGTCTTTCCTTCTTTACCTTACTCTGAGTTTCCTTTTTTCCTGCACTCCTATATATATATAAAATACGCTGTCAAGTCTTACAGCTCAGACTTTCTCTATATTGACATCCCCTCTCGAACCCATCCTCCATCTTCCTCGACCCTTTGCAGGTTTGTAAGTCACGTTGTGCTATTCAGGAATACCCTCTTTGAAAGCTTCACCTTTAGAAACATCCCCACCTCAACACACACTCCACATCTCCCCTTCAGGAATTAACAAACGTAGGAGTTTGCTGTCCTCTGAAAATATCCCCAAAGAGACAACTTCGTACCTATTTCTGCCTACGAAATTCACTTCAATTACGTCTGGTCTGTTCAGCGTGCCACCACTCATCGAAAGGCTTCAGTAGGACTATTCGTGCCAGAAGAGGCCTTCATTTTTCTTTGAAGTACACCACAGCTCTGTATATTGAAACCACCACTCAGAATTCAGTAACTATTTCAGCTTGCAACAGCAGTGTTATTGCTACTGATTTTTATTTTTGTTTCCCCAAACTCTCTGAATGTATGATGCAGCAATACCACTACATCACTAGTTAAGTTATGCAGACAGACAAACAGATGCAAGGGATCAACTGAAGGACACTGGGTGATGCAGCGTATCCTTTCAGTAAACATCTGGAACCATAATGAAAAAAACCAAACCATCACAACTTGCTGGCAAATTATTTCCTGTAGCACTTTAAACCTAAAATGAAAAGCAGGATCAAAATAATTCAATGGTAGAAGTTATTAATTTCTAGTTATCCACGTAACCAATGTACCACTGTAAGACTCATCTCTATTGCTGACGCACTTCTACCTACAGCATTTAAAGCATCAATACCCATCCTTCCTAAAATGACACTAGTTACTTTATTTTTAAAAAAATCAATGTATATAAGCTGCTAATCCATTGTCCATGGCACCCAGACACTTTCCCTGCCTTTGTGCAGGCTGTGTGAAGATGGTTACTTATTATCCAAGGAATTATTTTCACATGTTGGTACTTTTGAAGGGTTGTGGATTATTTACTGGAAAATACGTGGTGCTTTTATTCCAAAGATACATTTATGCCTTACAAGCTTTAATTAAGTTTCAAAACCATACTTTGAGGTGAGGTATTTATATTTTAGATTGAAGATTCAAGGTGTGGAGGCAAGATAATTTACTCTAAGCCATATCATCAATCAGTGCCAGTCTGGACTAACACCTTACAGTCCAGACTCCTCTTTTCTAATGCTTCTTTAACCAACAGTACAGGCAGGTTACATGGCTCCCGATTCCTAGGCAGAAGTGTGAAATGTAATTTACACCTTTTCTGTGCAAGTGCTGAGAGATGTTTATGGCTGAGAAACTCAGCTCAAGAAAACAATGCAAAAAGATCTGTGCATCTCTTTGATAAAGGTTCCCTCTTTCACCAAACGTTCCTAGTGGAACGCAAAGAGTCTGAAACAACAGAATCGTTATTCACTTTTCAGCTTTCATCACTGCTATGTTTTCAGGGAGGCATTGGATCTCATTCTGCTGTCAGGGAGCTTAAACCCAGCAAATACTTCCACTGGAGTAGCGTCAAACCGTGTACAGAGAATCTGCCTCTAATCTGCTGCACCAACGGGGAAATGATTTCTGGATCTTATGCTGCTCTGGTAGAATTCTACAACCTGAGTAGGATCTGCCAGCATTTCAGTTCTCCACCGGCTAACTGTGTCATGCATCCAATGTCAAAAATCAAGACTGCATCTCTGAAATCTCCAAGGAGGGAAAGAATCTGTCTTTTGTAGCAAACTTTCACATTACAGTTTAACAGACAATAAAGTGAATGCCATGTAGGAGAACATACCATGATCTGAATCCATCAAAACACTACGTTCAGATAGTGTTAAAAAGAAGCCCTCAAAAATCCAGTGTTGTTTTGTAACCAGTACTCAAGCCTCTGAAGGCGGAAAATAAGTAGAAGACCACATGATCACTCCACAGCCAGTGCAGGAATGTTTTAATTCAGAGCATGGTCTTGTGTGCACATTAGCTGAGTAGAATACCCCAAACTGTGGACTTCTTTAATCATCCCTTGACAGACTGCATCCATAATCTCTTGCAAGTGTGTGTGCAGGTAAAGCAAACTTTCCCCATCCAGCTGAGCTGACAACCTCACCCAAGACCTTTGCAACAATCAAAACGACGTTAGGCTGGGTCCTTGCCTGAAGATTTGATTGTCTAACGCACAATATAGCAATTTGGCAAAACTGAAATGGAAAAGGAAGAGGAAATACTCCATGGATAGAGAATTCAGACACACTGACACCCCAACAGCTCACTAAATAAGGAAAGCAACTTCTTGGTTAAATGTTGGCACGTGGAAGTTAAATGAAGTATCAGCCCTGGGAGTGATTTGCTGTAAATCAAGGAAATTAAAAAGAAAGGGGTAACAAACATATTCTTTATGTCATCTGGGAAACAAGCATACACTTCATTAAACCGTCTAGCACAAAGTAGCCAACATTTAGACTAGTGAGGAAGACTGAAGGGTATTTATTGAAAACAAACTTTAAAAAAGTGGAATATTACGAGTATGAAGGTATCCTGTAGGGACAGACTGGTTTTCTGCCTCTTCTGTCATCATGTGGCACATGCATTTATCTCAGGGCTCTCTTCCCTGACCCATCTCTTGTAGCACAGAAGAAATCATTATAGACAAGAGATACTGAGTTTCTGCTAATATCTGTCAGCTTCAGCTTCTTTCTGCCAATCTCTCTTCCAGGACAGTGTTTAGCAGAATACTTTATCTCAGGCTACAAGAACTGAAAATAGGAAATTGCTAATGATATATAATTGATGGGACATCAGAAGTTGCCAAAAGCGAATGTTATCTGCCAAATGTGTAACTTTATTCAATTCAACTCTCTTACCCCAGGCATAAATTTGATGCCATCTGCCTAACTTCTTCTATTTTACTGCTCAAGGACAATTTCCCAGCTCTTAAATTCCATAGTCTGGAGTCCTAACAAACTGAAAATTAAAGATGCATCCAACAAACCATTTACTCTAAACAAAAATTTGTGGGGGTGAGGGAGTGATAAAGAAGTGTATCCTGATAATCCTATCACACTCAGACCTTGTCTAAGGACATTTAATAAAAATAGTTCAATCTTCCCGAGTTTTTTCTTTTTTTTATAAGTAGAAAACCACGGCTAGCAAGTCTTCATTTTGGTGATGCTGGAACTGCTCAACAAAAAACTAAACCATGCTGCTAAATCAAAATATGAGGAGAAGGGAGAAATAAGTAGGAAGTATTTCATAGAAGTTTTCTTCCCAATTCCATTTCCTCACTTTAATAACTTAATACTGAAACACTGAAGTAAAAAAAAAAATCCCTTTTAATATAAATTGAGGATGTCATTCCCCCCAAAATCCCAGCAACTGGAACGGAAAGTTTCAAGCCTACAAAAATGTCTTTTCCTAATTTTCACTTACAGTACAAACAGAACATTACAGTTACCAAGTTTCATATACAATAAACATCTCCTAAGAAAACAGCATATTCTATTTGATCCTATTTGGAGGATTTCTGTCTGTTATTAAGGCAATTTTGTATCAATTTTTTGTCTTGATTCCTGTAAATTTATCTTCCACTTATACAAGCCACTTGCATTAGCTTAAAAAGCACATTTCATTGGGGTACAATTTTAGAAGTATAGAGGAATGGTATTAGTAGATCTCTTTAGGGAATTACTTCTCCTCCCACCAAATTTAAAATGTATGTACCTCTTTTGGGTTTTATATGCTTTGAGACAAAGATTAATGAAGAATTCCAAACCAGAGAGACATTGATCTCACCCTTGGAAAGCCTGCTTTTAAAGAAGCACACAGCAAAGCTCCATGCTCATATCTTTCCAAACATCTTTATCATAGCTCTTCAGTCTGCTGTAGGAAACTGCCCACAGAACCAGTGTTGCAAAGTCTCCTGAAGGCCATCGCTTTCCAGCTAACCTGGGTGAGTAGTGGTGAGCAGTATCGAAAACAGAAGATGGATGTTCAGAGCTGAGAGGACTCTCAGTTTCCTGGTTTCTACCCAAGCCCTGTCTGCAAGCTCTGTTTACAGCTGTTTGCAGTATTACACTTGAGCAATGTACTCAACATTTGTGTGCAATTCCCAAATTATATAGCAACGGGCAAAGGACTACTCATGAATTTAAAGCTATGTATAATACTGCTGAGTCAGGAGCTTCTTGAATTAAATCAAGATTTCCAGTATAATCACTTTGACCACAGCGTTGTTTCACTAGCAGCAGCAATACACTACACATGCGCCCTTCTTACTGGTCCTTCCCTCAGAGTAAATGGTTCCAAGTTCAGAATGACCTCGCCAATTAAGAAGGTATTGCTACCTAAAATGCTTACAGTGATGTGAATTTCAGGAAGTCCAAACACACTGCAAAACCACCAAAACCAATCTCCATTTTATTATAACGGCAAAACATAATGGTTTGGGAAGACTAAATGACATGCCCAGGACGATACTTCCCAATTATTGGTAAGAACTGAAGTACTGGAAAGCTCAACAATTGTATAAAACTAACCCACAGGCTTCACTGAGTTACTAGCCATGACTTCTAAACTGAGCTTTACCATTTCTTCACCATCTCCTTTTCCTCTGTCCTCTCTGTGAATTAGATTCCCATCAGGAAAAACAGACCTAGAAATTTGATGCAACTTGCCCAAGATGGCCCAAGACAGTCCCCAGTCCCCTGTGGGTCAAAATACAGTTTTCAATGCAAGGCACATATTTTGGAATTAATTTTCATGTACTGGCTACTAATAAAATCCAAAGTATTCATAACTTGTGATAGCTGCTACTGAAGAAAGCAGGTGTTTCAGTTGCTGTTTCTCTTTAAACATAATCAAGCCATACAAAACGATGAAATACAAGGATTTCCATAAACTGAAGCAAAAAAAGTATTAAAACTATGTTCCTATGTGTCCTTTCTTAGCATACCACAGTATCTTCCATGCTTTTCTCTTGGTGCTAGCTGGATTGTTTGTTTCAGTAGAGTCTTGCACAGAGCTGGCTACTTTGAACTTCTGCCTTTAGTTACAATCTAGAAATATTTGGTCTGTGAAAATACTGCAAAGTGCTAATATTTTAGAAATTGATTTCCAATGTCAACACCCCAACTATAATTGCATTATTTCCAACCTTTAGTGACAAAGTGAACAATCAATTTCATGAGTCTATAAAGTAAAACCCCGACAAAACCAAAATAATCCTAATAATGGGGTTATACTCTTTTATTCTTCCTTTTTTTTTTTAATGAAAACTAAGGCAGCATGTGAGTGGGGTAAATGGTAAGCAATGTTTGTGCCAGCTCAGACACCGTTTCAAGATTTCACATAAAAGCAAAAGCTGATTTTAAAATTCATGTGTGGTTGTTAGTAGTATTCCACACATGGGTATGGAATTTTAAATGGTCATTTAAGACCATAAAGCTAATTAATCAATCTGTTACAAAGCAGGAATAGTTTACTCTGGGTTTTCTAATGCCACTGAGATGGGATTCCTTTCTGACAGACTATATTAGAAGAATAAATTTTAATAAGACTTTGAATGATGGCTGTAGCTAACTTCTTCCTAAAGGTGCTTTTAGCATCCGCATTGCCCAGATGAGCACGGATTTTTATCCTGCTGGAAAGGTAGCTTTTAATCCAAGAAGATGCCTTCAAAGTCAAAAGCCAACATAGGTAACCATCCACACAAACGTGAATCCAGACTCTGTCACAATCTGCTTTAGAGGTATCCACTTTTCACAGTGATAGTTAAATGTTTGTGCCTTAATGGACTGGAGTTACAAACTTTCTGACTTGTCAAGTTGTTATACCATGAAATGACACTCAGGTTCTGCCTCCATCTGACCATCTTTGTTGTGGAAGAAACTGGCTCACTCAGAGTCAGACTCTCAGGCCAAAAGGGTGTTTTCAGTCAGGTATTAACACCTTTGGCCAAACTGTAAACTGTGTCTCTCCCTCTTCAAATCACTTCCAGGCAAGCTTGTCTTCAGAAGATGGGGCATTTTGCAGCCCTGATGGCTTGAGCACACGCTTGACACCACAGTCTGATGCAATGAACAGAACTCAAGGGATCAAACACTACCAGCATGCTTACTGTCCTGATCATTCACAGCTTGATTTACGGACCACTGTAGTCACTGACAGAGCAGAGAATGAACGGTGAGCTTCTAGATGATGCTCAGCTTTGCAATGAATTTTTTATAGCCCAGTTGCCTTTTACTTGAAAACTGATTTTAAATGTGATTTTTCATGCAACTGTTTCTTAATGTGCAGTAGTAATTAATTTGCTTTAAGTTGCCTAGGATTTTCCTAACATGGTAGATAAGTGAGACCCAACTACAGTTCAGAGGACAGGCTAATTTACTTCCTCAGATATCCATTCATACACACATGCAAAAATAATTATCCTTTGTAATTTAGAGGACCTCTGAGATTACGATAAAACCTTCTGCCCTCTCCTCCTGGCACCAGCCAATTCTACCCAGTGTTTGGAAGGATTCATGAACTTCTGAGCAGACCCTGCATTTCAGTTTAAAGGGACAGAGGAAGACCTCGTTACTTGCAGACATTAAGGAGGGAGCAATGTGAATGCAGAACCATCTTTCTGCTTTCATCTCCCTCTCACTTTTGATGTCCTGACACAACAGCCCACTGGGAAGGTGACATGAGGGGAGAGATATGCCAAACTCATAGAAGGCCAGAATCTCCCTCCTCAGAGCGACCTCTACAAACTAAAATAGCAATAAGCCATTTGCCAACCCGCAAGCTCTGATCTCTACAAGATGGCAGTGCCCAAGTCTCCAAATCACTTCCACGCAAACACCTGCAAAGCTGGCAAACATGCATATGTAATAAAAATCTGCAGTGTGTTTAGTACATGCAGCTTACTATCAATCTCCTCCCTTTCCTGTCTGTAATCTTCTCCTGCTCTCCAGTTCCTCCAGGAGTCCAGATTATTCTGCATTTTCCCCATCCTTTTCCATGCACATACTCCTTTATTTCTCCTTCCCTCTCACATACCTTTTTACCCCTGCACCCTCATTCTACCCCAACTTCTTTTCCCCCTTTCTCTGCCCACAGACTTGGCATCTTTAAATTTCTGATCCTTTGAAGATCTCTCATTTTATTCTTCCCACTAAGCCCAACGATAACCTCCTCTCCCTGATAAAAATCTTTCTTTTTTCCTAACTACACATAGCTGGGATTGCTCACCCATTTACTGCCTACAGTCCCTGAAGGCTGTTTGGGAGAGGAGGACAAGGACCACACTTCTCTCCAGAATGGACAGTTGCTTGGTGCATTGTGCTCTCCCCCGAGAGGAGCTTCTCAAGAGGCATTTCTCTCTCCGGCAGGGTCACAAAGCAGGCTGACAATAGCTTTCCTCGGCTGCACAGGAAATGCTTTGATGGTAATTGACTCTCTTCCCCAGGCAGAGTATCAAAGTGCAAATCAAGGCTTCCCCTGGAATTTGGATTTGGTTGTGTGAGCTAGAACAATAGCGGTGATGCTAGACAGGCTTGATAATGGCTTCTATTTTAACTTCTGCCTTTATTTTTTTAGAGCTGCCTGTCACTTGGCATTACTACCGTGCTTGCTGACCAGTGATATGTTTGTTTTCTTGTACTCCCTGCTTTTATGTGGATGTATTCCTCTACAGATTCCTCCAATACCTTCACTGCAAGCTCTGTGGGGCAGGATGATTCCCACCCTACTGGTACAGCCTAGTACAGCGGGGACTGAGGCCCCTTCAGTGCTCTGTTAATACAGAGCATCAAAACCTCAGGTCTGGTCACGGAAACAGGAGGACAGTACTGGCAGGGAATGAGACCTTTCCTTGCTCCCCGGAGCCTGCCTACTGCCTTACATCAGACAGAACGAAAAAGCAAAACGGGCAGGATGTGTGCAAGGAAGGAGTTGAAACAGTGCCCAAGTGAATGGAAAGTATCCAGATGGCTGTGGTAACTCACACGATGGGAGTCAAATCAAAACAAAATGAAAACAAAACCATATGCCATGTACCCTTCGCTCTCTTGCTCTCTTTCTCTCTCCGCCTTTCTCCTGGCTGTTGCCCCAGGTCTTTCTATCAGTGTGGATAATAGTATGTTACTCAATTATGTGTACGTCATGAATAACAATAACCCCTCTTTTCCATTAGAGATCATGGATTACTATTATTCATGTAACAAAGAACGTAGTATGAACCACAAATTTATACTCATGTAAGGGTCAAGGAAGTGTAAGGGTCTACACGGGAAGTTATATTTCTTCATTAAATCCTTCTTTTTATCTGGTACGCTGTATGCTTATAAAAGAGAATATTAACTTTACACGTCTATGTTGCTATATGCTATAGAAATATCTACTCACAACCTGCTTGTATCTCAGGGGGAGTATTCAAAAGCATCATGGCAGTGGCAGCATCAATGTCAGGATCTGGAAAAATCAACCAATAAATACATTATTTACAACTGGGCTAATCTTCTTGCCCCCGTTGCTAAACTATAGGTTCAACCAAATGTCTGCAGTGCAAAGGTATAAGAGTTCATTATTCAGAGGGCTCGTTGATCACACATTGAGATCACCCCCCGAACTTGCACGTGATCCCATTGCTTCTATTAAGTAGAGCGCCGTGATGAGTGTCACCAAACCACACTCGTGTGTGCATGATACCTTTTGCTGTTAGCCTCATGAATTCACTATTTAATTCTGTGGAGAGTATTTAGATTTCATTACAAAGGATCTGTGAAAGCAGGTGCAACATCGCAATTGGGAAGCAATGCTCAGGGATGAGCTGACAGTAGAGTGGGAAAGCGCAAGGAACACCTACACCTGAGCAAGTAAAGATGATGACACTCGGTCATTCTGATCTGTCGATAAGGATTTTAGCGACGTTTCAGAAAGTGTCGGAAGCCAAACTGCTACAATTAAGAGGGGAAAAAAAAAAGAAACTAGCATTTCATTGAAGCACTAACTTATTTGCATCCTCATCCATTGTCACTTTAAGATAAGCAAAAATCATCGGCTGGCTGCTGTTATTCTTAAATTGGTTTCTGAATCCATCACGAACAGTCAGTTGACAGATGGTAAGTTATAGAGACAGAACAAAATATGATCCTTTTATAACTATATTCACTTGCTTCACACACAGCAGCTCGGCTGCTATGGAAATGTAGGTAGCTATGACAACAGTAAACAACCCCAGAACGGCCACTGAATAAGCTGAAAAGAACATCTGCCCCAGCAAAGCGTCCCAGCTGCCCTGGGGCGCAACTTGCTAATCGTGCAGTGATGCCGTGTGACAGAGAAAGCCGCCTATGCCATGTCCAAATAAATGAAGTGTGCAATTGAAGCAGACATAAAAACGCACACCCTGGCCGACTGCTGCCTCTGTGCTGCTAAACTGAATGACTAATGAGTATGCATTTGTTGTTTGGGTTTTGGTTTTTTTTTTTTAGCTTGTCAGTATTTATACTAAATTACATACCAAAAAATTCAATTTACTGCTAATAGCTTCATGGCACTTTATTTTGGCTATTATGTCAGAAAATTACTTTTCACTGTTAAAAATACATGTATATTGTATCTTTATATATTTCAAATCTATTTCCAGTAATGTGATGTGGTATAAAGTCCTGCAATTTATTAACAATACAAATGACGTAGAGAGGACTTCAATATCTGCTTAAGAAAAATAGAAATTCACCTGACTGATTAAGAAAAAAAAATGGATTTTCTATTAGTTTAAGTATGTACTATTTTTTCTGTGAATAGCTGGAAACACATTTCTAATGGCCTCTCTAGTATTTAATTGCTGAAAGAGTAAACAGAGTAACAGTGTAGTGGGTGTAAACCTGAAGCTGAAGCAGCAGCAGACAAAATTCGTGTAAAAGGCGCCGCATACTACAAAGCATGTGCCTGTCTGTCTCCTGGACAGGTCAGCGTAGCCTTTTCCAAAAGTCACCAGCAGACTCCCCGGAAAAGCAGCTGTACCAATTTATGATCATCTTCAAGTCTGAAGATACATCAAAAGCAATATGCCTGCTGCGAGCACCTATGCTGAAAGCGCCATTTCCAAACAGCTTCACTCCCGAACACGGTGCCCTGTGGCAGGACACGCAGAACACACAGCAAGAGTTTCCCTTCAGTCAAACTGAAGAGGGATAATCTACTGAACATTAAAAAGCAAGACAAAAAGCAAAGAAGCCTGAGAAGTAAAGCCGAACCAAACCGGAATTCTTCCATCTCTTTCATGCCATAAAATCAGAAGATTGTTAGAAGTTGAACTTACTGTATGATAATTCATACAGCCAAACTTCAGCATTTATCAGCTGTTCCTAAATTTTGTTTTCTTGTTTTACTATAAATAATATCCCACCACTGGGTAAGATTGTAGCACAATGTTAATTTTTGCTGTTGAAAGAATAAAAGGACCCAACCAGAAAAAACACATTTCCTGATGACTTTGGGTTTTGTCTGTGTAACAAACTCTGCTTTGAGATAAAATTGATGCAAGCAGTTTATCTTGAAAGGTGCATTCTTAGCCTTCAGACCACTCATGGTACCACCATGTTTCTGTAATGGCTCCACGACACTAACACGAGCTGTTTTCAACACGCGACTGCATCCACAGCAGCTGTTTTCCAAAGCACAACCATGATTAAAGCACATCCACACCTGCTGTGGTGTCTAGCTGTGTTTCTGTTGGTATATTCTTGAAGAAACCAGACAGCTATTCCATAGCGCCTGGGCAGAAGTAAGAGGGCTTGGAGACACACAACCAGGGTGCTGTCAGCAGGACCCAGGACAACGTGCTTTGGGTTGTCCTTCTGCAGAAATGAAAAAAAAAAAAAAAAAAGGAGGGACTGGCTGGACAAGTCAGGGGCTGAGGGCCAGCACTCAGAGACCACACAAAGAGGTGCAGAAGCAATGTCCAAGGGCAAATTCAAAGGCCAGTTCATTCTTGCGCTGTGTTTACGCTCATAATTTGGAAGTGTTCTCTTGAGAAGGACATCAAGAAGAAGAGCTAACAAGTAGTCACGAGGAGCAGCACTGAAGGCAGGCGAATGAAGGGCACCTTTCCTTGGACTGGCATCTCCTGCTTAGACTCCTGGTAGCCACCAATGCCCCCCCACTGACAGCCCTTTCCCCACAGTTGGCATCTTCGCGAAGACTCTTCCATGCGGATCCTCTCATTTCTAGCAGTAAGGGCTGACCTCGCTTGGCAGCCTGACCAGCCTGGTAACTGGATCCTCTCCCTTCTACCTTCCTGTCTGCGTTTGTGAAGCTGTGGATTTCGTAACTGAGATCTCTGCCCTACCTGAAGTCTGTGATCAACACAAAGGCTCCTGTAGTTATTAACAGTAGGTGGTTAGTGAAAAATGATTAGGAAACCAGGTTAAAAATAACTACATACAAAAGTTTAAGAATTTAGAAAATTAAGTATTTAAATAAATGCATTCTGGTTTCTTTTTGCTAATTAAAGCGGTGAATTTACTGCATACACAAACTGTATGTTCATTTTTTTGCCTGTGGAAAGCAGAAGATGCACAACTTTCCCAGCGAAAGAGGAAAGTAAGGAACAACAAAGAAGAGGAAGAACTGTGGGTGTTGTACGAAGAAGGAAGACTACGTCAAAGTCTCAAACAGGCAACATCAGAGTGACAAAAATTGCCAGCAGCCATAGCTTTCCCTAACAGATGACTCTTGTCTATATACTCAGTGCTTCGTGCTACCATTGAAGTTTCAATGCTTGGTCCCTCATCGACCAAGTGTCCTTCACAGGGTATCAGAAAGGACCTGGAAGAAACCTTAAGCACTTACACGAACTCAGAAGACATGGAAGCATACATCCCAATGTAGTTCAAAGCCAACAAGGGGCAGGAACACCACCACAGCTGCAGTACCTCCCCTTGCAGTGGGAGCCTACGGTTATTTTTGCCAGCATTGCTTTCAAAGACAAAACTTCTTTCAGTGAAGACGATATGAATGAAGGGTAAGTCACAAACCTCATGGCAGGTCTGTTGGCTGCATTTTAGATTCAAGCCCCTATCCAGCAAAGTGTTCAAAAGTGAACACCAAATCGGTAAACAGCATGAAGTTCTTTCACTGAGGAACTAACCTACAGTTTATTGCCCTGGAGAATTATGATCTTGTGCCTATTGTCAAGACATGCTCTGAGCCAAACTTCACTCTGCACGTTACCTGTATAGATCAGAACCTGTCCTGCACAGACATGCAAACTGGTGAAATAGTAGGCATGAAATATTTTGGCATGAGATTACATACAAACATTCAGAAATGCAGAGGATAACCCTCAGGTAGCAGACTGTTTATTCTAAAATTGACAAAAAATAATTAAAAACAAACAGGGTACCTGAGAAAGCCGGATGTGACAGCTGTCCTTTTATTATGTTTGTGATCTCTGATCCAAGTTCATTTCATAGAGAGAGGAAGTGTTTGATAGTAATTCACAATATTTTGATATATTTTTATTTCAAACTTTGATCTGATTTTACTGAATGTTTCAAATCCATCCCTTCCAACTAAATCGCAATAAAAATTAGGATAACACAGTCCCTCTTGATTTTGCTAGAGGGTATTTATTTTTACAGCCATACTATAAGGTTTTAAAGAAAATAGCAGTTGAAGCAGTTCAAAGCAACCACGGCCTGAATTTTCCAGCACAGATGCCTAGAGAGAGGCACTTAAGATGCATATTTAGGTACTACTAAAATGTTACTGCCAACTGACGTAAAAAATATAGTTAGTAAATAAACTGCACCATCTGTACACTACAACCATTGCCATGTTATCTCATCAGGAAGGAATTTATAAGATCTTCTTTTAATTTAAAGTTACTACATCTGAAATAGAACTATTTTTGTAAAGAATTTCACTTCACCATTCAGTATGCTAGCTTTTGGCCCCTTCTACTTCTGTCTCAGCATTCTCCACTATTTTTTTCCATTCAAATCCTCTAACTGGAATGCATAAAACTTACTGCCACTGTGCTCAGAAGATAAAAGTCCAGTTTATTCCTTTCCTACAAGATGAGTCTTTTTACTCCTTGCCTCAATTCCTAGCACAGCCCATTCCTACACGTTTTTTGTGATCTGATTCTTTGGTATTTTCAATTTTCAGCAGCAGGAAAACGTTGCAATAGCAACACTGTTGTCTTCCACCTTTTACCTTCAGGCTTATTAAACTGCAACAGAGCAAATAGCAGCTTGCCCCTATTTAACTTGTCTGTTAATAGATGTGCATTTTCCCTTCCCACATCATGATGGTTAACCTTGGTATGAGTCAGGTTAGGTCAAAAACATAGAGAATAATTAATAGAGTGAAGGCTTGTTTTCCCTGTTGGGGTTTTGGTTTTTTTCCTGTTTTTAATTTATTTTGCCTGATGACAGAATAAGAACATAGCTGTTAAAATAAAACTGCAATGTGAGAGATAGAAAGAAATACCTGAAGAGAACTGTAAGTACTGTAACTCTGTCAAACTCCTTGGTGTAGGATGCCACTGAGTCCACTTCTGAAATATTTAAATGAGGTTCAGTAGAGTTCTTAAAATAAACAGAATACTTGTGGAAGCATATGGTAAACCAATAGGATTCAGAACCAAGACCTCAGGAAGAAACAAGAAATTATATCCATACCTCAACAACAGTGCATGAAAAACTGAGAATGAGAATTCTGGAAGCTATATAACAGAGGCCAGGAGGAAGCAATTTCACTAGCAATACAAACCAGGTCTGGCAGTCACAGTGGTTCTCCCACTCATTTGAAAGGATCTAGTATGAGACACAGAAGAAGAAAGGTACGGGTCTAAACGAACCAATAATTTTCCCCGTTTTTTCAGTTCACTTCCGGCACTGTCAAGTAAGCTATGGCACAAATTATTCTGAAAGGTCTAATTTTCAAAAATACAGAACATTTTTAACAGAAACCTTCTTCCTGCTCCTCTATTTTATTAAAGTTGTATAGTCATGAAGCTACACATACAATTTCCATTCTCTAACAATACCATTTTATCAGCTGAAAAACTGTATAAACAAACAGTTACAACATACATTCTTGTTAAAAACATTAGCTTTAATAAAAAGAAAGGTAGGAGAAAGAGTTACAAAGGTCTTACACGTGCCCAACTCTAAGAGTTTTGGAAAGCTGTATGAAACCAAAACATATCATCCTAACTTTTCATCTCAGTTGTGAAGATTAAGATCAATTAACTGTTAAAAGAAGGACTCACAACACTGATATGTATTTTACCAGTGCAACATAAAAATCTTTTAAGAGACAACTGACTAAAGAGAGGAGAGATATACATCTTGTACATCAAAATGGTGTACTGTAATACAGTCTCTGCTTAAAAACATGGTGGAGATGTTAGCTTTGGTTTTGTTCCTTTAAAGTTATTTTTCCTTTTGGTGTATGCTACTGGCAAGCTTAATTTTCAGTGCTGAAGGACGTGAAAATAAAATTTACCCATCACAAAGGCAACAGTAAAGTCTTTTCTGACTCCAACCAGCCTCTGCGGCTTGTAGTACTGAACAGAAAACATCAGCTGGAGAAAGCACTAGCCAGTGAGCCCAGCACAGAAGAAACCATTTGCTGTTCCATCATGTACTTACTTACCTAATTTGTGATCAGGAATTTCAACCATCTTCTTAACTGATTGCTGCAGCCTCAGCTTCTACAGTGGAAGACGGGATTATGAGGGCTGTAAGTCCTCACAGCCTTACTGGTTGCACACATATTATTTTTGACCAAAGGGTACACATACACATGCTCTTTGTCCCCAGTTATGCAGATGTATGCTATCTCTAACTGGGACATCAAGGTCATCACTGCTCAAACTCAAGCTTTCATAACACCCCTGCTGCTAACAATAGGTTCTTCTTCCAGCAAAGTGGGAGGATGGCTGGCAGGAGGAAGTCCTCTACAAAACTCTGACCATTTAAGACCAAATAAACCGTACCTTATTGTCCCATACAAGTGTTTGTTGTAAGCACTCCTTTCCCTCTCGTGCTATTTCAAAATACATTCGTGCCCACCAGAGCTTGAGAACCCAGTACATCTTTCAGTACAGCGAGTGCAGGACATGCGGACTGGAAAAGAACCAACGCATCTTGCATAGCTTGAGTGACCCTTGGGGAAATGCTTACAGCCCCTCCTTCTCTCAGCCACTGGTTCCACAGGAAAAGGTGCCTTTTGGGTACTTTCACTGCAAGATGAGTCTTCAGGAGGGCTTCACCCAAACATCCCAACTACTGGAACCACCATGGCACAACCCACAGCATGAACACAGAAGGGGAAGGCTAACATAAATTCCACACCGGTTTCAGGATCCAGAAAGCAAAGGGAAAAATGTCAGATAAACATGAAAACAACAGTGAGAAAGGTGTTTCAGGGATTTGAAGGAAAAAAATGCTACAATTGATGAGAATAGGAGTCAGGCATGTAACACCACCAGCGAAAGGACTGCATGTAGTCTAACTAGGGAGTCAAATGCAGTCTAAAACCAAAAACAAGAGCAGAAAAGGTGAACAAAAAACCCAACAGCTAACATAGCTGTGTGCTAATAACACAGGCAGACTGACATAATGAAAGTGGAACTCAAGGCACTAGTGTTATTACAGGAAAATTCACAAACAAGGTGGAATGGCAATTATTATTGAAACAGGTGTCAAAAGGTCTGTGCTTTTCAAGGAAAAGAAATAAGCAGTTTTTATGGAAGGATACTGTCATGCAATAATGAAACAGCAGACTTCAGAAATAAAGAGAAGAAAACAGAATGTGCTTGGAAACACTGTGGAAAGATGGTCAAAGGAGACCTGATGAGAGAGACACTGGGTCTGCTCTTGACTTCTTGTACCAGATATGGATCCGGATAGAGATCTACATCATTAAAGAAATGGGAATTATGTCAACACGGCAGACCAACTTCACAGTATAGACTGGAGAACAAATGCTATTAACCATGGGAAGGCCAGTAATTCCTGGATGTGACAGCTGACAAGTTTCTTTATCCACCTTGCTGAATGAACAAGAATAGATTCTTTTCTGCTCTTTATCTTAAGTAATGAGAATGACTTTGGAACAGGGGACCACAAAGTGATTCAGTTTAGATTAAGTGGGAAGGATAACACCAAGCCCAATTTTGTTTAAGATCTCTGATATTCAAAGAGCAAGTTTTGATGAACTAAATGGTTCCTCTGAAACCTCTGGGGAACAGACCAGGCTGAGGAACATTAGACCTCAGCCTGGGGGAGGCAGCAGTTCCTCCAAGTCACCATGCAAAGAGCTTGCTCCAACTTGTATCCTGAGGAAAGTAGAAAAGATTCATTCTTGGAAAAAAAGAACAAAAAAGCTAAAAACCCAAGCTGGAAAGCTGAATGAACATGAAAACCTACTTTAGGAGAGAAAACTGAGCAAGCCAAGCTCTC
>NW_009259691.1:208647-223964 GCF_000687185.1 Egretta garzetta | reverse complement strand
GGAAGCAAGGAAGAAGGAACTATTTGGTTTAAAGACAGCTTCAGTGAAGCCACATTGGCTGAAGACAGACTGGTAACCAGAACATTTCTAGACAACAGAGCAATGGTTATTTTGGAAAACTCTTCTAACAGAAGCTGGAACAAAGTAAAAAGATTGAACATAAGTTTCAGAAATATTTACGTGGCACTGCTGCTCACAATGTGACCCAGAAGATACCTCCCAAACTGCTCTTCTCTAGGGCAGGTAAGCCCTCTGCAAAACTCTACGACAGAGGGGGAAAGAGCACAAAAACAGTCATGAAGAAACTATGCCAGTGGAAGCCTATCTGCACAAAGGTTCATCTACATTAGCCTGCAGAAGCACTAGGATGATGCCTGACACTCCAGGAGCAGACCTCACACTGCTTCATGACAAAGCCAGCCCACAAAAAGCTTATGGGCAGTGGTGTGGATGCACAGGTCCCAGCTTCCAGGGTGCAATGGGCCCTGAGCTGCTGAACTCAGGTGGGATGCCTGAAGCTTGGTGGCTATCTGCGCTTGGAGAGCAGCGCAGAGCTGGAGCTTCGTACCTGACAGTCAACACAGTGCAGAGTGGTGATGTAAGCCCACGGCTGTCACATGGAGCCACCTGAGCTCTGTGACAGCAGCTTTAAGCATGTAAGGAAGACTCCTGCTATAATGAGGAGGAAATAGCCAGAGGCTACTTTAGTAGCACTTGAACCATGGCACTGTGAAGGAAAGCCAGTGAACAAGCTACCCAAGACCTGGCTTGCAAGTGGTCTCACCTCTCCCGTGGCACTCCAGACTCTTGGCTTCTCTCTTCTGCTTTCCTCTTCAGGACAGCACAGCAAACCCAGGCAGGAAGGTGCAGAGAGGTTCCAGCAGGCAGAGCCTTGTATGTGGGGGACTGAGAGAACCAGAGGGGATGGAAGGTGGCCCACATCTTAGGGAGGTCTGTGCACAGGGCCTTCTTTGTGAACCTAGTAAAGGTTGGGAAAATTGGCTGCAAGCCCAACAGTTCCCACTCTGGTGTTCACTGTGCAATCCTGGGTTTCAAGGCGTGGATGCAGGCAGGAGAGCTAGAATTGCCACCAGAAGTATGTTAAAAAACCCAGTATGACCAATGAGTAGGGTACATAGACAGGCAGGCATGCAGTCTGTTGGGGTTCAACTCCATACCAAACAGCCACAACAGCCAGACGAGGCTTGCCCTCCAGTTCTAGATTAGGTGTTTTTTCCCCAGAAGGGACAGTGGATAAATGGAGGTGTGTTAGTGCTAATTCCTGAGTAAACTCACACCTGACAGAACAGATCACTTTTTGCTTGTAGAATTATGTCCAAGACAAGCAGGCATATTATAAAAAAAGAAAAAAATCAAAGTCCGTACCGTTTACTTCTGTTCTTCCCAAGACTGAGACCAACTAACAGTCACTAGTAGGAATCAATCAATAAACAAATAAATCAAATTACTAGATTTGAAAACCTATTATTAAACACATTGCAAAATCCTGCTGGGGCAACTCCTTCTCCCTTGCAAGTGTGTCCCCATTAAAGACCAACAGGACTCGACACAAACTTACCCAAACAAATGGAAGCAGAGTAAAGCCTATTTTCCATCAGAGCACTTGACAATCCTTACTTTGCATTGCTGCGAGCCAGCCCCAGCCTGTACATGGAGACGTTAAGACTCGCCCAGGTCTGTGGATGATGGCTGAGCACTCTCCACAGGGAGTGATGTTCAACATGGCTGGAACAAGCTGCTCTTCGGCTTCGCAGAAGGAAATCAATGGAGGCGGGAAGAGAGCCCCAGCAACACTGCCATCATCTGACAAAATTGGTTCCACTCTTCCTGCAATACTCCTTCTAAACTTCTTTAATTTTCATATAAAGGAAATGACAGAAGAGCAGGAATCTAGTGTTTAGGGCCTTTTGACTTTTTTTGCTGGAGGGCTTCCCCAGCAGGCTGAGGGATGAGACACAGGCCAATGGTAAGGCAGTGCAGGAACTAACATCATTTTTGAAGAATTATTATAAAGACATAGGAAAACAAAGATAGACTTTGAAGATCTTTAAATTCCCACTGCAGACGTCTACGCAATAACTAATGGAGTAGCAGAATTACTTTCTAATTACAACAATCATTACTCTGAGACCATATTGGCCTTTTTTAGTGAAAGCTCCCGCTGAAAGCAACACAGTGAACATAAGCTGCCTGAATACTGAAGAGACTTTAAGAGTGAAATTAGTCAGCCTTAGGTTAGGGCTTTAACTTAGCCTAAATAGCATACATAATAATGGAGTTTATTTAGAAAAAATGCAACACAGTTTGTTCATACTAAACATTACATCCTCCTTATTAGGGAGTTTTTTTTCTTACTTCAATACTTCATAGAAGAGATTTTGTAGAAGGTGTGTTGCAAACCTGAAAAAAACTATGAAACTTGCTTTCACGTACATTTTAATTGAATTCAGTTGCATATGCATCTCAGATCTTCCAGTAAACACTTTGCTAATGCAAAGATTTAGTACCATCTGCGCTACATAGTAACAAACATGTAAGTTAAGTATTGGCTTCGCTGGAATTTTTTGCTTAAACATTTCAAAAACAGAAGAAATATGAAATGCACGAACCAAAATGTGGTGAGAGAATCATTCATTTGAGTCTCTAGAAAGCAAGCATTAAGGCAAGACTTTGCCACTAAGTTGAATTTACAGGCCCCTTGGATGCTTCTAATGTGCCAAATAGCTATCATGTAGCTCCTTTCTATCCAAAACAGTTGAAACAACCTTTCACTTATTATTATGTTACGTTTTAATTAAAAAAGAAGGGGAGACACAGGATTCCACTTTTGCCAACCTCTCATTTGCTATGAATGATCCTGGTCAAACTCCTTGGAGTCTCAACCGCCGCTAGCTGACATGTCAGATTATCAGAGTAAAGAATGGGCAGAATACAACCAGAGTTCCTTTGCAAGCTCTTTCAGATCCTCAGCTGAAAGGTGCAAAGCATATTTACTTCACCAAAGGGAGTGGGTAAGCGCTGGGGCTCTCGTCCCGTTCTCTTGATGCGTTGAATGGGGACCCAAACTGACCACGTGCAGAGGCTGTGACTGAAAGAAGTTGGTGGACATTTAAAGAAAACAAATCAAGCTTCATCCAGATACTAGTGAGAGTTGTGGCTGTAATCCAGGAAAGCACCTATATGTGTATACAAGCCAGAAAATGAGTAGTCCCCGCGGAAGAGGACAAGAGTACCAGCGTCCTGCAGGGCTCAGCCCCAGACTGGAACAGCCAGGCAGCTTAACTATTGGTCAGGACAGTTTTGTAAAAACACTAGTGCTTTCATTAACAAGAATCACAAGTGAGTACCACACCATTCTCACGAGCACACAGGAAGGCGGGAGAGGAAACCGCCTTTTAAACGGTGCTAGATCTCATTTCCCCTGCAGCTCCCCCTCCCAGGTGGCTGCGTCCCTGCTGGCAAGGAACGGCCATCGCCCCAGCCACGCAGGTGGCGTGACACAAGCTGCCACAAAGAAAGGGAGGGCTTGCTTTTACCAAGTACGAAGTCTTCTTGTCAATTTTGTGTTTACAACCAAATAGAAAAAATGCTCCGCATTTCTTTTTGTACTCCAAAATTTCCAGAAACTCTAGTGAGAGCTGGTTTATTGATTTTAACCACGAGTTTCTGTAATCCTTGTCAGTGCAGCACACAGGCATCTCTCTGGCCTTTTAGAGAGTTCTGCTTCGTGTACGTACAGCAAACGGTTCATACTAACTCTGCCAGCTTAAATTCAATTTACTATCATGATCTGTGCGTCAGATCTGTGCGTCTGTGAGAGCAAAGCACCGGCTGTCTGGGGAAACAAATCTTTATAATGTTTGGTAATCAGATCGATGACATCAAAACAAAACAGAGAGAACACGTTCATCTTGCTCCCCTCCCCATCCCTGCCTCTCTGCGCACTGATTTTTAACGATCGCCTGCCCTCTCATGGGGGAGTCGAAGGGACTTGACCATCCGACACCCTGCAGAGGCCCTCTCGACTCATTGCACCACCTTTCCACGGCCAGAAAATGAAGAGTTTTGAAGCACCCAGGTGTCTGGTGAAGACTTCCCTTCCCTCTCTGAGCTGCCCTGCTCCTCTTCTTCCTGTCTCCAGCAGGGGGTAGAAAAATCTCAAAGTCCAAGGGTGGCGGGCCTCCAGAAAAGCAAACGCAAACCGAAAAAAGCTCCTATGTATTTTTCATTTGAATGCCATCATTTATAGGCAAACAGCTGTCTCGCACGCAGTCAGGAATAGAACTGAAAGCCGTATAGGGATCCTTTCCTCTCCCCTCCCCAGCACATACCTGGGGCCCCAATTTAGCAACAATTCTTCATAAATCTAGTGCAACGTTTCATCCCGTACAACAAACACGCTAATGGCATGTATTACAGTCTTCGTGGAGCCTTTGTTATAAAAGCCACATATACTCTTCCATTGGGAACACACTAACAAAAATATTTCTGTTCTATGCAAAATTGTCAGTGAAATTCCAGTAAAGTTAGAGACCTGGTAGTTAAAGGATTCCTTAATGCAGGAAACCAAGTGCTAGATTGTACAAGAGTAACACAGTTACGGAAAACGGTGTAAAGTTTTAAAATGACTGGAACTAAGCCATATCACTCACTTGTTTCACAGGTGCCTAACAGTGGTAATTATGCCTGATTAAAAATCAATGTTGCTGGACTTGATGTTGGCTGGGAAGGGCCTGGAATATATATGCCTCCAAACTCTTTAACGCTGGGAAAGCACTGAGCTACATCTTCCTTTATGGGGGATAAATGTAAGCAGCTCCCTTCCTTTTAGTTTCAAGGCGAAGTATCTGGAAACACGTTTGAGGTTGGTTTTCATGTCATTACTGGGTATTTTAACAGAAATGTAAGGATGTATTTGCAATGTTACAAAGAGCTTATTTATAAAGTTAGTTTTGTAAGTGGGAAAACTTCCTTTTCGACTCCTCTCATGTCAGCCAGCAACATCAAATCTGATCTGGCCCTCAATCATGATAATGCAGCACAGCTTGCTTAGGCTTTTTACTGATGGGACTGCTTTGAGATTGCTAGAAAGGATGCTGATGAGCATTAACTCTGATGTCTGTCATTTTGTATCTCTGGGTAATCCTACAGCTCTATCATTACGATAGCAGAGTGCCTCTCAAGAATTTAAACACAGAAATCCTCTCTTTTCTTTCCAAACTTTTAGATTAAGTAGTTTGACTGAGAGCGTATGTGTATATCAAAGGAAAAAGAGACACACGCGTGTACAAGATACTGGAGAAAAAGCGCAAAAGGTAGAAAAATGAATTTTGCAGCAAGACCTGTGATAACATTCTGGCTGAAAACATATCCTATGTGAACTCCACCCTCCATGGCCCTCAAAGCCAGGCTATGCTGCAAGGTAGGCCACAGCTTTTCAGGGGGCAAATCAGGAGGAAATCTCTTGGAAACCTTTGACTATTTGGACAACTGTGTTGGCTTTCCAGGCTGGAAATTAAACAGATATATCTGTAAGAACCTCTGTACAACATAGTAGAAAATTTTCTTTTAAATCAGCAGAAGGGTTCTGTCAGAGCAGCAAATCCATTCGTAGTGGGAAGTCACATAAGAGTATATATTCCACCCAGACCAACAGAGAGGGCGTAAGTCCACTGTTAAAGAGGGATGGTAGCAGATACTTCTCACTGGCCTAGCAAAACGGGCATCCAATAGCTCTGAAAAACTGAAAGGCCCCCACAGCAGAGGCAGAAGCAATGGTCTGCCACAGAAAGGACCTTTCCTAGTGCTGTCCCATCTTCTCCACCATCACACTTCTGGCAATTGCTCACAGAAATCTGGATTTGCTAAAACAGACCAAAGCCCTGATCAGAAAGAGCTGCAGGATTGCCTCCCATGTTGGCTGATGCCCTCATCTCCATGAGATGAGCTGCACAAATCTTACATCACCACAGTGCCACCAGCTGACCAAATCAAAGGAAGCTCCTCACTGACCCCGCACAGATGTTTAGACTTCTCCAAATGTGCTCGTTTGCATGTGTTCTTATTAAACCAACCCTTACCTCACTTTAGGAATGCGGCTAGGGAAGAGCAGCTGACTAAAATCACCTCTGAATTTCACAAGCTGGCAAACCAGTTTTCCTTTCAGATGCCTTAAGCGTACCCACGGCTATTGCCATTAGGAATGTGCCCCTCATTAACCCGCAGAATGCAATCGAACACAAGTTTCTGGTCAAAACCTTTCATAATACTTAAACATCACTCCCCTCCCCTTTTCCTTTCTTTCTATTTTACTGTTCCTCTTTGGCATATATCAGTCCTTCCAGCAGGCTTTTTCCCTTTTTCCACAGCAATAAGCGTGTGGTGCCCATGGCTGTGGTACGAGAGCTCCTCACCACCCGACAGATGCACCAACACGCCCTGCCCAAGACACCCAGCAAGGCTGGGACAGGGCTGGGGCCCAGGATTTAGCAGGATCGGAAACACAACCCCTCTGGGGCAGACAGCCATAGCTGAACACTGAAATACAATGCGTTAATAAGTAGGTCAGCTTGTTCCTATAAAAGTAATGGGTTTAACGCTGACTGTGCCTGCCAGCAGGAGTAGGAAGCGCCTGCAGTTTTTCCCTGTTTCCCACATTCAGCCCCTCGGAAGCCACAACACTGCTCCTCTGCCATTGCCCTCCCGGTGGCCGGGCAGGGCTCGTGGGGTGCCCGCAGCCCTGCCATACCTTGGCTGGCAACAAATCCGCCTTTGCAGCGCTGCGGTCAGGAGCCACGGCTGAAACCTTGCACCAGAAAGCAAATTCCAAGAAAACAAACACTATCACTAGGCAATTGAAATGCAGTTGGTAGCAACAAACAAGCCATCTGCAACGAGGATCTAGGGCTCTATTCTTGCCAACAGGTTCAACAGGTTTTGAATATTAAGTCACCCTGAGCTTTATTAAGGCCTAAAAGAGAAAAGGTGCAAAGATCTTGACACCAGGGGTTTCACTGCCATCCCTGCTTTAGTGCAGCTCTCCCACTCAGCTTCTCTCCCTTTGGCAAGGAAATATTTTGACCGTCTTTAAATTAAGAAAAACATTTCCCTCCTGTCCAACTAAAACATTTAAGCATCCCAACCCTACTGCATGAGCCTGGGGCAGGGCTGCATGCAGGCACCGTGGGAGGGGAGGGGGGGAGCACCCTGCCCGTGGCGGAGCGGGACCACTTTTCAGTTTGCAGGAGTTTACGTTGCACTGAAACCCGGTGTCGAGGTAGCGTCCTGGCCTTTCGCCCAGCTGGAGATCGCCAGGCCCATCGTGGGCGACCAACACAGTCCTGCCTGACCCCGCCGTAAAACCCTGGGGCTGAACCTCACCTGCACGGCTTCTTCACCTCATCACAGAAAGCTCCCCTGAACAGAAGGATCGTTGCTTGCAAGGGACACCAGTTTATTTTAATAAAGGCTCTTATACACCCTTGTCATTTTCTTTAAATTCGACAGCTGTCGATGGTATTCACTAAAAATAGCACGAAAAGCAAGAAAGTTCATTGAAACATTTCTTCTCCTCTCAATGAAGCAGCTCACTATGATGCCTCTGCAAATGGATCTCTCTGAATCAGCCCAACATGGCATCGTGTGGACTGCAAGACCACAACACGATGCCCAAATACCATCTGCTCCTCCCACGAGCTGGTCTTGAGAGCCTTCAGCTTTTGTAAACAACTGCTGGTCCATTTTATTTTGAGATACTGCACAATGTAGCAGAACACACTTGCAAGCTGATATAATCAAAAGCTTTACAGTCTGCTAAATTTGTTTTAAATAATGCATAAATACCAAAAAAGACACACTGTATTCTTAATCAATTTTCATGCAAACTCAGTTCTCTGTTTGTTGCATTTTCCGTTTATAGCAGCACGGCTTTAAACCACAGAATAAATAGTATTATTTTCCGTTCCATTTTAGCTCTAGTCCAGAAACATACGCTACATTTAATTACTGTTTTGTAGAGTCCACCTACGCAGACAGGCTGTGCTTGCATGAATCAACTGGTATCTCTGGATTCAGAGCACAGAAGTGGTTAAAAAAAAATGAGGGCACTTATGTCAGCCCCTCCTTCCTCTCCCCTGCATTTCATCACACTGAAAGGGTTTAAAAGTAAAAAATTCCTTCCACATCATATAATCCTGGCATCTGCTGTGCAGCAAATCAAGCTCACTCATTTTGCTGTGTTATTCCCAAAAGTAGCTGTACAGATTCGGGTCTAGAACTCCATTTTCCACTCCCTGAAGTTTCCAAATACCTGTTTTTTCTATTTAGGCACATCAGAAAAAGCAGGAAACACAGCTAGTAAATACAAAGCAATCTCCTCTGTCTAAGTGCAATTCTGATTGCATTACTTAAGAAATATAATTTCCTGAGGCTTTTTACTGCCTTACTTTATGATACACATGATACGGTATCAATCTACCAATCTCCTTCTGCTGCCCCTTTCTCCAGCAGCCCGCAGCTCACTCGTGACATTATGTAGTTCAAATACGAAGCCATTACCAAGATTATGCCACAGAAGGAATCCAGTCTAGAGAATGAGTAGGTCACCGTGGTCATGTTTATTATTTAATAACAGTGAGAATAATTCATATCACAGCAACAATTCTCTACCACTCCATTTATCAATTTCAAAGTAAAGTACATCAGACCTCTGGGCAGTGATGGGAGACCGAAGGCTCAGTCCATCTGGACTCTCTCTGTTAAGCCCTGGGCCCATACTCAAGGCTGGACTCTCAGTAAGATATATGGGAACGATCCTTCTTCACCTATACCTATGTCCAGCAAGCCTGTGCCAGCAAAACCTTGGGAGTAGCACGGCCTCAAATTCACATCCTATTTGCATGCAGACACTGTGGTTTCAGGTAAGGTGTTCCATCCTCCCTCCTAAATGAATCAGGTTTAATTTTTCTCCTTTGCATGGGCTGCCTGGCTGGTGTACTCGCTCTGCAAGCTTTTTGAGGCAAAGACTGTCTCTTACTACATGTGTCTCAGTTGACAATAATTGCTGAAGTTGTCCTGAAGTCTACAATTTCTCGGATTTTTTTTTTTAATGTGACTGAATAAGAAACCTAATGTCCTCATTAATACCTTTCTCAGATACATCTTCTTTGCAAAACAGAGCAGTGTCTCAGTCACTAAGCCAACATAATCACTGATTTTCTTCTTTAACATGCTTTCCTTCAAATCCTTGTCATTTGTTAGTATGATTTTCGAAACATATCGAAGCTACAGAAACAGGAACAGAAAGGAAGAGATGACAATAAAGCTTAAAACTTTATTCCAAGACTCGTCCCATTTCTACAGATCTCACAGATTTTCCTTTCAGCTTGCTTTTCCTACACGTCTTTATCCTGCGGCCTCAACAACTGATGAACTACTAACTGGCTTTCCAAATCCTTACAACAGGGCCAAGGTTTTTGCCTTTTTGTTTGTCTAATCTTTTCACATCTATTTGCCTTGCTGCCACGACAACTAAACAGCAAATAAGTGATTTGGGCTCATTCAATAGATTCCAAATTGGGAGCCTGCCTGTTTTTTTTGCTTTAGGGCAAAAGGAGGAAGCAAACAGCAGCTTTGTAAGTGAAGTTGCCGATATTCTTCTCTCAATTATGGCTGTGAAAAGATATAGAAATGCAAAGTACTCTTTACAAACACAGTCACTTCATGCTGATCCAACTTGTTTCAATCCACTTTAATTTGATTCTGCCTCTATAAGTGGTTTAACTTTGATACCTACTATGGTTTTTTATATTTCGACAGATTGTTTTCAACTCAGCAGGACAAACTAATGTTAATAAGTTCCATTTAGTTTTGAGTATTTGCTTAAAAGGGGGGTGGGAGCTCATAACCAACAAACCCTGAGGCTATAACCAGCTCTCTGGATGACCAGTGCCATCTTCTGATTTGTATCATCTGAACAATTCCCAGGGCTGACATTGTTGAATACTTTTAAGGAAAAGGAAAAGCTACTCTAGAAGGTCTAAAAAAGCCCCACAAAAGCGTTTTTAAAATAATTGTTTGCCAAGGATATACTGCTGCATAATAATTTTGCAGAGTAGCCACAGCAGGCAATGGGGTTTGGCATATGGTAGTTCAGCTGCAGTTTGAAATAGGTACTGCTCTGAAGCACCACCTTAGTGCTCCATGACTTTATGGCAGTAATTTGAAGACATCTTACCCAATGTAAAAACAAACCAAAAAAAATTAACAAGAACAACCCACTGGAATCAACATACTCTTTGATAAAACAAATGCATTTTGAAACTTCCAAAGTTCATTCAGCTTCTTCCCAGCCTGACCCTGGCAACTAAGCAAGTACAACACTCATCATGGCAAGCGGCCAGAGTAATATCACAGATAGGAATCCCCTTTCTTTCAAAGTCCACCCAATTGCACGAATGAGATTCAGCATTTCTTACATGGGTTTTAAAAAACAAATTCCTGCATCTTCACTGAAAGGGAACTCTCTCTCTTACAAAATTCTGCAAGAAGCAGAGTCCAAGAGCAAGAGACACAAAGTGGCTTAACTTAGCTCCTCCAGCAGTGTAAGGGCATCTCCCCTTTCAGATAGAATCATAGAATGTTTTGGGTTGGAAGGGACCCCTAGAGGTCATCTAGTCCAACCCCCCTGCAGTGAGCAGGGACACCGCTAACTAGATACTCCATAAGCACCACAGGCATCCGCAGAGAACTGTGAATTCAGCAACATCATGCTGGGATGTAAAACCCCACAGCCACTAACACTATCAGAAAGTCTCTAAGGGTGCCTTACTACTCCAGTCCTTATTTAGTATGTGCTTGAAAACAGTCATAGCACCTATATGATTAAAAACTAAAAAAAACCCAAAAAAACCCCCAAAAACCCAAACCAACAAAAAAACCCAAACCACAAACCAAACGAAAAAAAAACCAAACCACCTGAAAAATATCAAAACCTGGGATTAGTGTTGGTGGGGAGGATGGAGGAATGGAAGACCGGGAGAGCAGGAACAACAAATCTCTTACCTGGTAACACCACCTGAAGACGTATGAGGAAGGAACCAAAAAATTGCCTCCTCAGAGGCTCAAGAAATTCTGGGGAACTGGTTAGGCAAATAAAAAAATGTACAACTGATACAAGATTCACAGACCTGGAGGGGCATGGAAGTTTGCTCCTTTGTAAGCTGAAGGTAGAAAGTCAACAAAAAGACATGAACAGACCTCCACAAAGTTGACCCAACTCTAGTTTCTGGTGTTGATTACAGCCCTGTAGAGACACACCCCCCACACCTCCCACACGAAGGTTCTCGCATTACACAAACACTACAAATGATTAAAAATTACATGAAATTTTACAAAATTACACGGTATGCTTCTGCTTCTGTTGCCAGCCCCGAACTGTTTAGCACACTGTTATGCTATCAAGTTTTGTACTCTGTGCCAGTCACTCCCCAAGGTGTTTATGTGAAGCACTCAGGCAAAATGAACAGAACATCTGTATTCTATTTGCTAATGAGCAATCATCATTTCTACAATTCTCCAGCCAGGGATTTTGCTGTTTGGAATACTAATGCCATTTAAAAAAATTAAAGGAAAAAAAATAAAATGTTTTCTGCTCATTAGTACTACAGTTACTAAAATACTTTTGCACTATTTACAGTGCAACCAGGCTTCTATTTCCATTGCTTTCCAGTATTTTTACAAAATTAGAGCTTTCAGAAATAAAAACTTTGATGATATATACTTAATGTATTTTCAGAATTAGCATCATTTGCAATGCAGCTCTTGCTTTAATTACATTTTACCCACACAGCGGCAAGAATTTAAAGCATTATAAAAGCTTTTCAAACACACCCTACTGAAGATTCCCTTCATTGCTTGCTTTTTATATTGTGGCAGCACCCACAGCAGGCTAGATGAGGTTAAAAAAAAAAAAAAAGTTATGAAAATACAGGCCATGGTCTACAAACTTAATTATATGAAATTCTTATGTGTGCACAGAGAGTGAGGGAATACAACAGCTCTGAAACTTGGGACATGTTTTGTGCAGACAGAAAGAGCCATCAGTTTCCCTTCTAACCAATGGATATTTGCATCATGAGAGGACCAGGATTATTCTCTAATGGAAAGGCCACATTGTCAAAACAGCGACATCCAAGGGAGCGCTCCTGGCTGCCTCCCCCTCACTGCAGCAGTTGGGTATTTTGGATGTGAACCTCCCTTATCATCCTGTGCATCAGAAATTATTCTGCTGAAGTCAGTGAAGTTGAAGAGCAGCAAATGAGATCAGAATGGGATATTAAAGTCGACAAACTCAATTAAAGTGGTTTGTATAAGAATGGTCTTTATACTTGCCCATGGTGTACTGAAATGTAACTTACCAAGCAAGAGAAAGACAACTAAATACAGGATTTGACTGATCTAAGGAAGTCCAATGCGGTACTTGCACTCCTGCATGGGAGCAGGTGAGGGGAAAGCATCCCTGCTAGGCAGAAGGAACACAGCGCACCAGAAATGTCTGCTTTTCCACACGAGAGCAGAGATATATTTCAATATGCCGTGATGCCCTTTCAGTCTAAAAATAAATACCCTCATCCTACGACCCACAACCGCATCGGGTAGGGTCAGTACATTTCAATCACCGACGAGATACTCAAAGGCAGCTCTGCTCCCCAACAGGACGAGCCGTCTCTGCCGCTGTAGCCATTTCCCAGTGAGGACATCACGATGGAGTGTTTCCGTCCTCGGCTGGGCAGGCTTTCTATTGCCATGGCAACTGGCAGCGGTCCACACACCACAGAGGACCGCATCGCATCACCCCGGCAGGACAGGAAACGCAGTGCCATACCTAAAAGCCACCTTCCCTAAAGACAAAACAAACCAACGCAGGAGAGAGCCAGAGACCCCGACTCTTGCAGATGCCGGATGAAATAATCTGCTCCCCACAAACCTCTCCCTCGCCCCACATGCTCAGCTGCAGGCTGTGCTTTAAATTACTACAAGGAAGTTGTTTTGTTTGACTGAAACACCCAGCTGGCCTCATTTCGGTCAGTCAGACAGGAGGCAGCCTTTGTTTTTTCGGCATTTACCTCTCTCCTTCTAAGCAGTTGCCAATCAACTTGTAAATACCCATGTCCGCCTTGCAGAGCTTCCAGCCGGCAGCAAAGCCAGACCCAGCCTGTGCAGAGGAGCTGCCTGCCTCAGAAAGCAGAAATGCCGCCAAAGCCCCCCACATCTGAGCAGGGTATGAGGCCAAACCCAAGGCTAGAGGATATGCAGGATTATTGTTTCTTGTGCCATGACAAGGCACCTTGTACCCGTTCCCTTCTGCCCTCGGATCGCAGGCTGCTCTGCCCAAGCCAAGGAAGAACGCACTACTAGGACTAAAATTCCATTTGGTTAAAGCTTCCTACGTCTGTTTAAGGGAATAACACAAAACTATTTTAATACACAGATGACCACAAACTGTAACTCTCTTTCGCTTCCTGAGAACTAAATATATACGTGCCACCAGAGTGTCATACATCGCTCTCTTTCCACCTAGAGAACACAGTTTCAGTGCTGCAGCCGAGCACAGTGTATACTCAACAGCACTCTCCATGCAACAGTTCAGGGACAGAAGCCCCTAGTCCTTCAAGTACTGTGTGTACTTTTATAATGTTACCTAGACTGCTTACACGGACCTATAGTGGTTATTATTTAACGAAGCATCCAATGGGGAAAAAATAAACCACACACCTTATATAAATATTGATAAAAATGTTTCTTCTTACTGTGCCAGTAGTAGCCTACATCCACACCAACAGCAAATACAAAGGAACACCGTGTACTTGTGCTGAAACTGCCAGTGTGCCTTTACGGGGAAAGGAAAGCATGAAACCATGTTTAAAGGCAAACGAAGTTCAAACGTGACCCATGCCAAACAGAGTTACAGTTCACTTGCAGGTACAGAATTTGTGACCTCGCAGTTTCAGCAAAGCTGCAAAATCATCTCTCGAGAGGGACAGAAGAGTATTTTAAAGGGAAATACAAGAGTAAGCACCCCAAAGAACCTGGAAAACCTCAGAAACTATTGAAGGAAATTGTTAAACTGACCACATATGAATGCCTGCAATAAACAAAATAGCAAGGAAACACCAGACTGAAAGACCAAAAAGGAAACATTTACGCAAATACAGAGTGCCCTTCATTTGCACATCAGGATTCCCCTACCCACTGTGAATAAAATGGAAACCTAGAGGCAAAATTAGTTGTTTTCATCATGCAATGCCTATGCAATTTTGCTAGAATATACTAGCAAAGAAATACGCCAATTCGGTTTCAAGATGCGTTAGAATCACAAATATTGATGTGCTTCCCCACTTTCAAGAACAGAAAAAGCAGAACCAGCATTGGAAGTTGAATGGCTCACACTTATTAAAAAGCAATGAATTAGAACTGAACAAAAAAGCCCAAACAAACATGAAAAAGCACAGACAGGCCTTTGCCTCCCTCCTCTCAAATCCCCAAACACTCTCTTCCCCCCAGTATACAGCATGCTGTACTGGGCCATGTACTGGAGACACGCTACAAATAGAACAGGCTGCAGTACTGAACCAGCATCAAGAAACCACCTCTTAAAACTAAATCTTAAATGAAGCACTTTCATGAAAATTGAAAATTACAAGGACACCAAGAAATCTGAAGGAATTCAGTATAACACAAATAAGTCTGATAAAATGTTCTGTTTCTGTTTTAAGTCAAAGAGCCAGATGTAGAGGATGTTCTCACAGTATGTCCACTAATGAGGAAGTCTGATGTTTTGAGCATAAAAAAAAAGCATATTCAAATTTTAAGTGTGGGAATAAAGTCACTGGCCTTCAAAGTACCTGTGACCAGTGCAAGATTGTAATTAGGGGAGAAAATTCATACACTAGTCCCAAAAGGAGACACATACAAAGAGCATAGGCAGCAGGACTGCAGGAAACATCTGATAACCAAATGTGTGCACACAACATAAAATGGAGACATTTGTTTATTGACAGTTGCAAAGTAGGCCGAACATTTTATTTACTGTTATCTCATTTTCAGTATCACACAGACCATTTGAAAGAGGGCAACAGGGTTACGACTTTAACAAGCATGAAGCACGTCCGTGTGCATATGTTTATGCTAACAGCCACGGCGAACTTCAGCGCTTTACCTTCTGCCTTTTCCCTATGACAGCAGAACAACTTCAGCGCCTGCCAAGCACGCAGCACGGAGTCTCTCCTCCCGACATC
>NW_009259691.1:208217-208597 GCF_000687185.1 Egretta garzetta | reverse complement strand
CACCACCACGGGCTCTCCCCCCCCGACATCTTTAGGCAGCTGCTGACCCAGGCTGAGTGCCGGCTGCCAGGGCCATTCCCTCTTTGCCAGCAGCGTTGCCCACTCTCGGCAGAGTTTGCAGCTCTCCGGCTTCTTCCCTCCCCATCCCTCTGAAGCAAGGGTTCAGCAATTTTTCCCAGTCAAACCTTGGCTCTTGGTACAGAGAACTGGCAGGGAACACTTCTGCCAGCAGAAGACACAGCCATGCACTCAGTGTTCTGTCAAACTTTTCAGGATGGGATAACACACTGGTAGGACATCTACTGCTCCAGATATAAAGGCTTGAAATATGAAGTCCCCCAAATGTCCAGCTGTCCCACACTGTTTGGACCCTTTTTAAG
>NW_009259691.1:157625-208206 GCF_000687185.1 Egretta garzetta | reverse complement strand
AAAGAACAAACAAACAGATTTTAAACCATCAGGGTTGTGATAGAGACATGCTGACAAAATCAGAAGGCCAAGTCAATGTGAGTGCCGTGCAAATGACGGAGGATGTCTCTTACTCCTTCTTGTAAGACAGCACGCATGACTGCCCAGACCCAAAGAGAGACAGACACTGCCACCCCCCAGCCCTTCCAAGCCAGCCCCTCTCCAAGCAGGTCTGCGTGAGGTGAGCCTCGTCCTTTAAGTGCACGGTGTTAGGCAATGCTGCTTTAGAAGAGCAACTCTGAAATGGTTCTTGCTCCACAATTAGCACCACGTGAGTATGGAAAATCAGACCTAGGGCTCTTGCCCAGTTCCAGCCCTCCTGTACTGAGTCCAGGACAACAGTTTTATAACACACTGCAATATCCCGTACAGCTGTGTCAAAATGGCGTAACACTGATCGCCTGTGACAGGAGGCATTTGTACGAAGAGATTTCTGAAAGCAGTACAGTATTTCTTTGTGTGAAGTAGCTGAGAAATAATACTCTCAACTCCCCCCCCCCCTTTTCCTTTGTGCATTGCCAAGCAAAACGGGCCCAAAAACATGCTCTCTTTATTCTTTAACTGATGGAAATTACATTAGAGAGAAGCCCAGCACAAAGGAAGTTTTGGCAAGGAATGTGCCTTTTATGTTACATTCCATAAAACACTCAGAGATGTATCGACTGATGTTTACAAAAAGATGTTCTTCATATATCTATACATGGCGGCTGCTACAATGCTGACTTGATCTGCACTTCAAACTGGCAATATGAAACAAAACATTTTTAAACATGTTTGATACAAGCAATTTTTTAAGAAACAAAGACTTGAAAAAAACCTCAAGTCCAAACCCTACTTCTTTATGCCTGTATTTTAAACTAATTATAGCAAAGTAATTCCAACTTACAACGTATTTGAGTACTACTGAAAACAGAAGTGGTCTACGTTATTAGCAACTGGTTACAAATGTATATGGAGTCTTTGTTCCTAAATAGAACCCACCTTAATTAATGGCATAGGAAATCCTTTTAACCTCCTTTTCTGAGCCTTAGAGTTGGATTTATTCCCCCTGCTTGTTTGGTGGTTTGCCATGGGCAGCATTGATTTTCTGCCCTCCTGGATGACTGCTGGAACTTGAAAACCAGATAGCAACAGCGGTCTGGAGTAGCTTTTGTTGAGAGACAGCAGAGAGCCAACAAACCACACAAACATGGGCAAGGTGTGCAGCAGTGTGCCAGAATAAATACTCCTTCCTGGTAAAATCTTTCCATCACAGGCGTGATCTAATCTGTAGCTATAGAATTTTGCTTAGTGCTGATGTTATCACTGTGCTCTCAAATACTTTAATAGTGGCAACTCTTCCCCAAAAGGCAGTCTTTCCTGCACAACCATGAAGCTGTTCAGCAATAACAACCCTAAGAAATTTTCCAGATTTAATAAGGATAAGTAATACACTAACACACTCGCCAATTCCAACTTCTTGCCCAGGTATAGCTGGTGTATGCTGGCGGGGTCCCCCTGGGGCGACACACACCTACCGCATGTCCCAGTGCAGCAGGATCCCACTGGGGAGGGACACCAGGGACACTTCGGATGAAACCAGGAGTGAGCAGAGTGCAGCAAGGCTGGGGCATGATCCTGGTGTGCACAGTCTCACACTCCCAAGGAACGCAGTCACAGCCCAAGCAGGTACCCAGGCTTGGCGAGGGAGTGCTGCTTCAGTGTAACACAGAGAGTCACCGCGTGCCAATCTGTATTTGGTGATGCCTCTGAAGATATACTCTAGTTAGCAAATCCAACTGTGCCAGTAAAAATGCTTTTTGGTGGTATACAGTGTTCTTGAAAGGAGAATTTATCTGCAAAACCACCTTAACAAACCCTCACTAACACAAAATTCACCCAAGCATAATGCTCAGGAGGTACAGGTACAGCTCTGCACTTCTGGTAGAATAAAATATAGCACAACCCATCGAGCAAGAAAAAGTGTTCTGAATTATTTCCAAATAAGTACTATTAAATATAGTAATTGCAGTGACACTTTAAAAAGTTACTCATATTTCAAAATATTGCTGCTTTGCATATTAAATCATTTCTACTGCACTTGCAAGAGTTAGAAGCTTAAAGATCTGGAAGGTCTTCAAAGAAATGAGTTTTCAAAATGGGAGGAAAACTTAATTTTCTTTATTTCTTTTGGCAAATTGAATCAGTACCATAACTTACTCTCCCTAACTCTGGTAAATCACAAGAAAGGATTAAAACCCTCCCAACACTTGGGATGAGTTTTAGGCTTCAGACAGAATAAACATTTTAAAATACAGAAACTAAAGTAATGACTCATCACCCATTGCATCTCCCTGAATTTACTTCACTAATTCTGTTACTTCAGGTTTTGTCTGCTGTTTCTGGAAGGGAAGGAAATGCTTGCTTGAAAGATCCAACTAAGTAAAAGCCACAGGTCTGTTCTCCTCCTACGCTACACTTGTTGCCCCCAGTAATGTGACCGGCAGTCAGATACAGCAGCACGGACAAGAGATCTGTATACAAAGAAATTTTTTGAAGTTTGTTAGTAGTCAAAAAGCCCCTTAGATAACACAATAGCACTGCTGCAGCCTCTTCAGATTTTCAGTGTGTTTGCTTTCGAACACGTGCCTCAGCTGTAAATCCTACAACTATCAGAGTACTGCATAAAGGTCCGTGAGTCACCAAAGAGGAAAAGTTATACGGACAGAAATCTCACTTCTTTCATGTCTTCCAGAAGCACAATAAAACCTGAACTTTTTATAATTAAAGTTATGTTATATTCAGTAAATGATGTTTATGTAATTAAACACCTGTCAATACCGTGGGCAAAGTAAAGCCACTGGGAAAGTCAAAGCTGCCAGCTGAAGCCTCACATACAAACCTTGCGCTGCCACAGGATTTGCCTTGGGCAAAAGCCCAGCAGAAATTCAGGTGATGCATGAGTCGCTTACCTACCACATCTCTTGAACATTAAACTGTTACAGCAAGATCATTTAACTTTCAATTGCTTGCCTCCTCCCCCATTTATCACTCAGTACACCTCTTTGCGTTAATTGCTTTTTAAACATTGCTCACACTTAAAATTCAGACTCAGCCTATACCATTTACTTCCCAATATAACTTTATGTTCAGAGTAAAACACATAATTACTGTATAAAAAGTTGTACAAATATAATTAAAAATAAGGTGGAAACTTTCCCCCCCTGCAATTTATTTTACAACATACACGCTCTAATTAAGCTTAAAGCCCACGATTTATGCTAGTATTTTGGAAAGAGCTCTTTTTTGCCTGTTCAAACTACGGCTACATGAGAGGGACTTGTCAGCATGAACTCCCACAGCAAACTCTCAGCTTTTACAGGAAAGTTTTCTTTACATTTTCTTCACTTAAGAAATCCTTTGGTGAAAGATCCTGTAACTCAACAGACTTCCAGGGGCCGAACAACTGGTTCCTCACGTGACACAGCTGAACATCACTGCTGGTGTTTCTGTCACCTACGGATTACCTCACCGGCCATCAGACTGCAATTCATACCCGACGCACAGGTTGGTATCATGACTCCACACAGGGACAACAAAGAAGTGGCTTTAGTACTAGCATTCATAAACTGCGTATGTGAAAGCTTTTATTCTGCTGTATCAGTTGCTATACTGCTCCCTTAAGCTCCCTTATAAAAGAAGGAAAACAATTAAAACATGTATTTAGACAAGGCAACACCAGAACACTGTTTTCTGCATCAGCACTAGTAAATATGCACAGTGCAAATCTTGTGCAAGCCTTTTCTTTTATTAGCATGTCTGTGTGAAATAGGACTTCCCCAAAAACTAAGCTAATCAACACTGTCAAAAGGTTAGTGGGAGGAAATATCAGATTTTCCATCTAAAAAGAAATGGCAAAGATCTTCCCAAGACTACTCTTACCAACACCCAGCACTGTGTGCTGTGAACACTGCCTTATACCACAGGCTCAAGTAAGAGGAACCTGATTGCTTTTACTCTGCTAGTGGCCCCAGGAGAAAATGACTGCAGGAATTATCAAACCTGGAGCCTCATTATCTTTAATTTGTTTACCCTCTCAGGAAATGTAAATTTTTATTCATACCTTTGGACAACAAGAAGCTCGGTTCTTCACTGCAAAGTTTGGGGTTAATTATTCTTGGAAAATAAAGATTTTCAGGAAGAACTGAAGTTGTAAGATATTCTGGTTTTAGTTCAATAAGGGTAATACTGAATTACTTTCCTTTTTAATTGTTCTCCCATGTAGTGTTTGGGTCATCGCTGATTTTTTTACTTTTACCTAGCAGCTTACATACTAACTCTTCCTTCTCTGTAACATTTGCATCTCTTTCCACAATCTCCCTTCTAGGACAGGACATCCATGCCTTGGAAGTGCAAATATGAAAAGCTCATTCTTCTTTCTTGATTGGGTCAGTGGTTGCTGCAGAAATGGAGGCAATTCAAAAGTTCAAACATTTTGAGAGCGCAAGCCTACTTCTCACTTCAGAGCAACAGCTTCAAAGTTGAAGTGGCTGCCACAGTACATGGCAGATTCAGATGCGCAACTGATAGGTGGTCCCAAACTTTAAGTAGTCGGCACCTTTTTTGAAGCTTTTGATTGGAGATCTCGCTGGCTACTGATGGATCCCTCCAACAGCCACAGCACAGCTTCTGAGCAAATTTAATCATAAATGATGTACGAAATAATCTTTTTATAATGCTGGTACAACGACATGTGCCTTCCTCTACAATTACACAATTTAAACTGAAAGTGGTAGAAGAGAGAGGGGAGAAAAAAGGAAAAGCACGGCTAGGAAACCATGACCAGAACCAGCTGAGTGGATCAACAGTTTGATCCTGCTGTTTGACCTGAGCAAACTGGTCAGTGTCTCATGGAGTGGGCACAAATCACCCCCCCTAAATAAACAACCAAACAGCTAAAACACTGCCAATAACACTCATACAGCATCAACGCGGCAAAACAGTCTGCCAGGGAAGAGAAATTTAGGCTTGCAACAGATGCTGCAATTAAAATGAAAAGAGCTGCAAACTACTCTTCATTTCACTCCAGAAGTAAATTGCTGAACTGTAATTAATGATCAGTTTATTAAATAAGCATCAGGCTTTTACGTCATAATTCTCCTAAAATCCCCAGCTGTTACATAACATGTAAAACTGAATTTACACAGGCTACTTTGATTCTGAAACATCAGTGTTCATTTATCCATCGGGGCCCAGCAGGATAGAGTTTACCATTCCTTTTAAAGTCAAATACAATGTGATTTTACTTGCTCTTCAAGATTAGCTCAGTGTTTGCACTTTTGTGTGTCAGGCCAGTTTTAAAGACTCACTTTCAGAAGTCCCTGGAGCCCACTACATTTATCACAGCAACAAAGCGACAGGAAAGGTCTTTTTGTTTTTCTCTGTTTGCCTTTTTTTATTTGCTTTTGTAAAAGTATAGTACTTTCTGGCATTCTTTTCTTTCCACTTTTAACAGACCAACACTCCAACAAAGGCAATCCCTTTCATCACATTTACTGAGTCCTTATTGTGAGCAGGGGCTATAGATTTGTCAGTGAAATGCTGAAGTTATTATCCTCTGCTAATAAAACGCGCTGTAATACAATGCAATGCAAATAGTTAATCCTAGCTAGTTTGCAGAACACAGTAAAAACAAGCATGTTCTCAGTGGCGACATCGTTATGCTTTCTAGGGTACTACCAGACATCTCAGCTTCAGTATTAGCAGAGAGAAAAAAAAAAATCTCCAAGTTATGCTTGAAAACCCTTAATCCACAGTGGAGCAAAGAATCACAGGTTTTATAGCCCTTTCCACTAACTCCGGAGAACCTGAGCAAAGAACAAAATACCACCCTGTCAGCTCTGAGAGAGCCGTTATGCTCTGCTACCCATCAATGCAGAGAATGATTAAGTCTTGATTCCTAGTGCCAAAGACTTCAGATAAAGAAGCGAACCATTCATTTCCAGCCATGATCGCACTTAGCAAAGCAAGCGAGGGAAGCAACAGTAAAGTATGCTCAGCTACTGAAGTTTATTGTGAATCACTTGGAAGTAAGATTTCTTTCTACGATGATGTCGAAAAATCCATTACGTGGAGGCACCAGCAGGTATTTATTTATCTGAGGTTAACATGGCTTCATGAAGAAGCAAGAAATACTTAGTTTGGATGACAAATCATTCCACAAACATTATTAATCCTCTGAGCGGTAAATATTTCAGGTTTCAAGAGCCAATTACAAAGGTCAGCATTTATCTTTTTGTCTGTTTCTAGCCTTAATAACTTTTGCACTCTGCCTGTAGATTAATCATTGAAGGGAAAGGTACAGAGGTTTGTAAATAGGAAAAATAACCTAGGCATAATAAGAGAGGGTCCAGACCCGACAAGAATTATCTCTACCTGTTCTGGTTTTCATGACTATAGCCTACCTTAATCCAAAATCTAATTATTTGGATTAGATTAGGACAGTGGATTTTCCTGAAATGCCCAGGTAAACCACATGCAATTTCATATTTGGGGCACAGGGTTGCATTTCATTTCCAAATCCCTTTTAATTCCACACAGGCATTTGTAACTTCTTTTTTTCCCATAACAGGAAATACTTGTCCCACTCCAAAAGTTTAAAAAGCAAAATCCCTGCCTCTAAACCCAGCAAAGACTGTTATTTGACTTTCATTGTTATTCATTTGCTCTACCCGAGGTCATTGCAATTACTAAGATTCCATGAAATTCTACAGTTTTTCAAGTGAGAAATATTTTGCAGGGGGTATCAGTTTGTTGGGTTTTTTGAGGCAGTATGTGCCTATGCTCCATAAAAAGGCAAAGTAGCAAATAAAGTATGAGCAGTACCCACCTCTGCCAGCGCATGAGATCATTCCACCTGAGACGCAGAATATGGGATGTTACGCAGAAGCAAGGATGCATGCAAATCAGAGTCAGGAATGCACAATAAGACAGCAAAGAAAGCAAAACTGACATGACAGCGATAAACATCCCTCCCATGTAAACACTGTCTTGATTGCTAAACGGAAACCTTGTTCCTACACTTACCAGAAACACACAATCAGACCCACCTATGACAGGCTTAACTCATCCAAACTGGTTCCTGGATAAGTTTGTTCGAGTAGTCTTCTTGAAGAAGAATCATTAAGAAATAGGTAAAACTTAACTGCTATCAAAAATTTTCTTTTAAAATTGATGACTCCTTTCTGTATTCTTGAACTGGATTCCTCCGTCTCACACTGTTAATCTCTACTGATTTGATAAACATGGTTTTGTTCCTTCCCTGTGAGAACGAGGATACCCAACGGCACCTTTTTTGAAGCTTTTGATTGGAGATCTCGCTGGCTACTGATGGATCCCTCCAACAGCCACAGCACAGCTTCTGAGCAAATTTAATCATAAATGATGTACGAAATAATCTTTTTATAATGCTGGTACAACGACATGTGCCTTCCTCTACAATTACACAATTTAAACTGAAAGTGGTAGAAGAGAGAGGGGAGAAAAAAGGAAAAGCACGGCTAGGAAACCATGACCAGAACCAGCTGAGTGGATCAACAGTTTGATCCTGCTGTTTGACCTGAGCAAACTGGTCAGTGTCTCATGGAGTGGGCACAAATCACCCCCCCTAAATAAACAACCAAACAGCTAAAACACTGCCAATAACACTCATACAGCATCAACGCGGCAAAACAGTCTGCCAGGGAAGAGAAATTTAGGCTTGCAACAGATGCTGCAATTAAAATGAAAAGAGCTGCAAACTACTCTTCATTTCACTCCAGAAGTAAATTGCTGAACTGTAATTAATGATCAGTTTATTAAATAAGCATCAGGCTTTTACGTCATAATTCTCCTAAAATCCCCAGCTGTTACATAACATGTAAAACTGAATTTACACAGGCTACTTTGATTCTGAAACATCAGTGTTCATTTATCCATCAGGGGCCCAGCAGGATAGAGTTTACCATTCCTTTTAAAGTCAAATACAATGTGATTTTACTTGCTCTTCAAGATTAGCTCAGTGTTTGCACTTTTGTGTGTCAGGCCAGTTTTAAAGACTCACTTTCAGAAGTCCCTGGAGCCCACTACATTTATCACAGCAACAAAGCGACAGGAAAGGTCTTTTTGTTTTTCTCTGTTTGCCTTTTTTATTCGCTTTTGTAAAAGTATAGTACTTTCTGGCATTCTTTTCTTTCCACTTTTAACAGACCAACACTCCAACAAAGGCAATCCCTTTCATCACATTTACTGAGTCCTTATTGTGAGCAGGGGCTATAGATTTGTCAGTGAAATGCTGAAGTTATTATCCTCTGCTAATAAAACGCGCTGTAATACAATGCAATGCAAATAGTTAATCCTAGCTAGTTTGCAGAACACAGTAAAAACAAGCATGTTCTCAGTGGCGACATCGTTATGCTTTCTAGGGTACTACCAGACATCTCAGCTTCAGTATTAGCAGAGAGAAAAAAAAAAATCTCCAAGTTATGCTTGAAAACCCTTAATCCACAGTGGAGCAAAGAATCACAGGTTTTATAGCCCTTTCCACTAACTCCGGAGAACCTGAGCAAAGAACAAAATACCACCCTGTCAGCTCTGAGAGAGCCGTTATGCTCTGCTACCCATCAATGCAGAGAATGATTAAGTCTTGATTCCTAGTGCCAAAGACTTCAGATAAAGAAGCGAACCATTCATTTCCAGCCATGATCGCACTTAGCAAAGCAAGCGAGGGAAGCAACAGTAAAGTATGCTCAGCTACTGAAGTTTATTGTGAATCACTTGGAAGTAAGATTTCTTTCTACGATGATGTCGAAAAATCCATTACGTGGAGGCACCAGCAGGTATTTATTTATCTGAGGTTAACATGGCTTCATGAAGAAGCAAGAAATACTTAGTTTGGATGACAAATCATTCCACAAACATTATTAATCCTCTGAGCGGTAAATATTTCAGGTTTCAAGAGCCAATTACAAAGGTCAGCATTTATCTTTTTGTCTGTTTCTAGCCTTAATAACTTTTGCACTCTGCCTGTAGATTAATCATTGAAGGGAAAGGTACAGAGGTTTGTAAATAGGAAAAATAACCTAGGCATAATAAGAGAGGGTCCAGACCCGACAAGAATTATCTCTACCTGTTCTGGTTTTCATGACTATAGCCTACCTTAATCCAAAATCTAATTATTTGGATTAGATTAGGACAGTGGATTTTCCTGAAATGCCCAGGTAAACCACATGCAATTTCATATTTGGGGCACAGGGTTGCATTTCATTTCCAAATCCCTTTTAATTCCACACAGGCATTTGTAACTTCTTTTTTTCCCATAACAGGAAATACTTGTCCCACTCCAAAAGTTTAAAAAGCAAAATCCCTGCCTCTAAACCCAGCAAAGACTGTTATTTGACTTTCATTGTTATTCATTTGCTCTACCCGAGGTCATTGCAATTACTAAGATTCCATGAAATTCTACAGTTTTTCAAGTGAGAAATATTTTGCAGGGGGTATCAGTTTGTTGGGTTTTTTGAGGCAGTATGTGCCTATGCTCCATAAAAAGGCAAAGTAGCAAATAAAGTATGAGCAGTACCCACCTCTGCCAGCGCATGAGATCATTCCACCTGAGACGCAGAATATGGGATGTTACGCAGAAGCAAGGATGCATGCAAATCAGAGTCAGGAATGCACAATAAGACAGCAAAGAAAGCAAAACTGACATGACAGCGATAAACATCCCTCCCATGTAAACACTGTCTTGATTGCTAAACGGAAACCTTGTTCCTACACTTACCAGAAACACACAATCAGACCCACCTATGACAGGCTTAACTCATCCAAACTGGTTCCTGGATAAGTTTGTTCGAGTAGTCTTCTTGAAGAAGAATCATTAAGAAATAGGTAAAACTTAACTGCTATCAAAAATTTTCTTTTAAAATTGATGACTCCTTTCTGTATTCTTGAACTGGATTCCTCCGTCTCACACTGTTAATCTCTACTGATTTGATAAACATGGTTTTGTTCCTTCCCTGTGAGAACGAGGATACCCAAAATGCATTAAGAGCAAAATAGAAACAGTTCCCCCAAAACTATCAACATACATAAAACCCTGTTGCTTAAAGAGGGCATATACTTTGAACTGTTCGCTTCAGTACAGCTCTTAGAGGCTGCACTGAGCAGGCATGTACAACTCACAATTTACTTCCAAAACATCCCCTTAGGAAAAGATCCTCCGAAAGATTTCCTAAATGCTCGTTTGTACACTATGTGTTTTAATTAACGTACAGAATAGAAATTACCATTTAGATAAGATAATGCTCCCCAGCCACCCCACCCTTGCATTCTGAAACTCTGCCAGGTTTCTCAGCCCCTCATCCGCTCGTATTTCCAGCAATCCTCAGGCCCTGGTTAGCATTCATTCAGCTGCAGTTGGGAGAGTTTCTCCAAGGCAGTCTCTTAAATTCCAAAGCGCATGAACTGCTTAATTTCAGTGCTCTGTGATTCGAGTACTTTAAACAGACAAAATACTGCAGGAAATGACAGACCTCATACTTGCTTATGTGACTGCTCCAACAGCTGTATGGACAGAGTAAGCTGCACGCGTACGTGCAGCCCCAGCTGCCAGCACAGACACCCGAGCAAAGACACCTGAGAAGTCCTTAAGACTCCTGGCTGAAATTTCAGAGTGCACATGCAAAAGTTCAGGAACCCACAGCGGAAGGTGCCACTGGGCTTTGTCACATGGGAACTAGCCCAGATCTTACACAGGAGCCACGCCTGCAGTGCAGAGTCATACAGATTATCGGAGATAAAAAGATACTCTCTCTGGTCATGGAAGTACTAATGGGATTTACAACCACTTCACACAGATAATCTGTTACTCCCCGGTTCCTTTCCCCACTGCTTGGTCATGACGTGCACTTTCTCACTTGGCCAAGTGCAGAAGGTCTTTCATCCCCTTTACCACCGGCCTATTTCTGGTCTCCTGTGAAGCGATCTTGCAGTAAATGTCCATCACCGACAAGGTAAACCTACAGCAGATTTCCTACCAAACTGAGAGACCATGAGATTATTCATTCAGGCCTCCAAAATTCAGTGTCCAAAATGCACAGGCAGATACTTAACAGTTCTGGGGCACACTTCTAGACTATGATGGGAATCTCTCTCAAGGTGGATTTTAAAAAGTATGCAGGCATCAAGGAGGGATGAGAGATCCCATCGCTCTTGCCACATCTGATGGGCAGAGGCTTGCCCTGAAGAAGTTGCTCAAACTCTCCATTTAAGCCAGGGGTAGCAGTGCTTACTCCAACCCACTAAAAAGGGTGCTGGGTGATTTAATTAGATAATGCTTTAAAGTATTTTGAAGATGAGAAGTGCTGTATGTGGCAATTGCTCAGTTATTATCACAATCCAAGTAATCTATCATTCTTGAAAATATCTCATAATTTTTGAGGACAAAAAATAATCTAAGGGGTCCTATTCCCACATTACGTTTAGATGTGGGATACTGCAGGGCAAAGGTCTGTCATTTTCATTTTCTGGGAGGTGGCACACCACCTACAGAAAAGTACGGTCTGAATAAACCTAGGTACCATACACTATACTTCTGTTAGATTGATCAGGTTATGAAGTCCTAAAATATGCAAATGGTTTTCCCTGGTAACAGAAACTGACCCAGAGTTTCAACTTCAGTGAAGGAAATAATAAATAATGACACCAGCAGGTGTAATGGGCAGAGGGAAGGGGAACAACCCCCCGACTAAACAACTAAGTAACAGAACGATCTTTTTTGTTAAATGGATACGTCAGTCTCTACCTGACTGAATTCAAACTTTTAGAATGGGTGCTCAAGAGTTCCTCTTTTATTATTTTTTAAGCACCTCAGATAATACAATAAAAAAACTCATTCCGTCTCATACAGAATTGGCATGCAGCGTGCAAAAGCATGGCAGAACCGGTAGTCTAGATTTTCTTACATATAAAAATAACTAACCTAAATGAAAGTCATGAAGGTGGTAGAACCAGAAAACCCCAAACCTAACTCCACCCACCAAATGGTGAAGCACTTGAAAGCTAGGAAATGCTACATTTCGCTAGATTTGCAGTAGCCTCCCAAATCTCAGTCTCCACAGTTAATGCACTGAATAAAGCAGGAGATTAATGGAAAACAAAGATGAAGCAATTACATAATAAGAGGAACTGTATCCTAAAGCACACAGCAGGAGAGCTGAACTAAAATCACATGGAAAGATAGAAGCTTTTATTTTTTCCCAGCCTATACTCTACTTGTAGCAGACAAATCACTACCAATAGCTAATTACCGTAACTGACAGTCAGCTTTGTCCGTAGCATATATCACAGCAGAACAGCAGCCTGATGGGGTTCAGCAAGTGTAGAAGAAATATGACTTGTGAAACCACTACCATAAAGCAGCACAACAAAAGCTGGTATGAATCTTTGTGTTGGTATAACAAGAACAGCATGTCAAGATCTTTCCAAACTTCAGCATTTGTCCTGAATTCATGAGAATTAGCTAAATCGTGAGTCATTTAGGAAACTTGGTACTCAATCTAAAACTGTTCCTTGCCAGCTCAGGGAATCCAAGCAGAGAAAAATCTACAGTACATCCAAATTCTCAGACAGGTGAGTCAGATGCAGTGGGGCATTTTCTAAAGGCATCTTTTAAGACCAACCATAGTTTACCCCAATTAGTCCTCATCACCTGGTTTCTCCTCTCACAGGTCTGAACGCTGCTTTTCAAATTGCCTCTTTTCAAAACGGTAGCTGCTCACGCAGGGGTCGAACGGAGAGACTGCTTCCTTTTACAAAGGCCACCTCGCTCTGCCCTTTGCAGGGGCCTCCTGGCACTGGCCAGCTGAGGATCATCACCTACCCCAAGGAGGGTGGGCTGCAGCTCCCCCCGCAGTTTCCTGGCCAAAGGCGACCACCACTTTCCAGCCAGTGAGGACAACAGGGAAACCCTCATTTACAGTTTTGCATGCAGTTTGCATACCTGGAGCTACCTATCACGAAGGCTTTTTTTGTTTCTGAATGACCAAACCTCAGTGCCTGCAGGGAAGAGCTTCTACAGGCTTCAGCTTGTTGGCTTCCTGTGTAAATTGAACAGCATTTCGCTTTCTGGTTTTTGCTTAATAAATATAAAGAAATAACCTAAATGAAGAATCCAGGAAAGCTGAGGTGTTGAAAAAGACACCTGTAATAAGACAACACCTCAAGTGTGTTGGGTGCTGCACTTGAACACAACAGGCAGACCCAAACAGCAGCGCAGGTAGCTGTTTTAACTAGTACAGACATGCAAGCAAGAGGTTCATGATACTAATTACAGTCACCACACAGTGATTCACACAATTTATGTCCTTAGATGAGAATATTCCAATTTTCATCAAATTATTTTTGAAATAATATATGTAAAATAACCTGAAACGTGTGAAGTGTGGCAGAGGGGTTATACATTTACAGACACGGTTGCTCACGTGAGTTAAGAATTCAAAACGAAACCACTAGTCATTTTCAAACCAGAGTTCTCCGAGGCAGCAGGCAGGCAGCATGAACGGCTGAAGCTCGCAGCTCCTCTCCCCTCTCGGGACCCTTGGCCAGCCGCTGCAACACTTGGGTGTGCCCTAAATTGCAGGTTACAGGCTGTTCCAAGAAGCAGTTTTAAGATTCTTCGCGTATTGTCTCAGGTCTATAAAGCTGTCCCTCCTCCTGTCAGGCTTACAGAGCACACTCCCCTAGGATATTATCTGGAAAAGAATTTCAGCTTATAAAACAGGTTTAGCAGCTGAATAAAATATCTAGAGGAACTGTATACTTTAGGATCCTTTTTCACATAATAGACCTGTTCTGAGGTACGTTTTTTCCTTATTATTATTTTAAACTAATCTTCAGTGGAAAAGATTACTATTCCACTCAAAATACTGCCACAACATCTCTGTTTGTTCAGATAAACTCAAAAAACCAAGCGATGCCTTTAGTTAGACTGCTAGTTCACTATCATCATCTTAAGCTATTTTACCCAATCTGTAGATTGCTAAACAGCTGTTCAGCAGTCTTGTGTACGAGCAAATCTCATCTGGACCGATACATTTTCTTTTCCTCCTCTTGCAAAATAAACATCTTAAGATTTATTGTTGCAGTTAATCACAGAGAAAGCAAAATATCAGTAAAAAGCTCAGCAATGTTTGTTTTATAATATTTGCTCACTGTCCTCCCAAGAGTGGAAACTAAGGGCTACCTGGAAGAGTTTAGTGTGTGTCACTCTACCAGAAAAACATCTACATGCAGACAGAGGGGGCATCTCTAAAGATAGCAATCAAATCATGAAATGTTTACAAAATAAATCATGACACCAATGACCTATATGCATTTGCAAGTCTGGCAAGAGAGTAACTGCTGATCTTAGCAACAAAATTTCAGAAGGATTCATTTCAGAAATCTTCCGTAAATTTGGATCCTGTTCTTCAGAAGTAACTGGAGCTCTACTAGCCCCATCGTGACTGAACAGAAAAGCCAGGGAGTCGTGACCTTGCAAGCACTGGGTGCTCACTAGGTTCTGTCCCCATCCAGTTCTGCCCCTTCTCATTTCTGCCCCTGAGCATTAAGCTGTTCAACAGATGGTATAGAGGAATTTAGGGTTTGCTGGATGTTTTAAGTATCAATTTGAGTAGACTGTAGCAAGCTGCTTCGCTTGCCTTTCGGTATGAAACTGCTCTGAGCACTCGTGTCATACACAGGTTGCTTCATCAGTGATTAATACTGTCCAAAGCACCAAGCCACACGCGTTAGTGCTGTACTCTGCACCAGTCCTGGCAAACCCTTACTTGGACACCAGGTCACATGTTTCAGGTTTCATCTTCTTACAAATACTACACCAGCTTCATTTGCACAGGAAGGGTAGAAACAGATGTATTTGTGCAAGTTACTGTAGCCCATTTAAAAGATGCAGTTAAGTTACAGACACAGGAAAAGGAACTATCTAGAAAGCCAAAAAGCAAAACCAAGTCAGACAGAACACCTCAGAAACTGACTACAACCCAATAAATAAATAAATAAATAAATAAATAAATGTATCCAATTCCTTAATTGATCATGCATCTTGGCCAGCATTTGCTATTTTATGCTTTTAAGCCACTAAAACATTTCTACAAGTTTGAAAATGTAGACCTTGTTATTCTTGTGGTTTATCAGTATGACCAAGGCAAGCTGTGATACTGAAAAAAAAGAAATCTCCTGTCACACCAGCCACTATAGCAAAATGTGCAAGAGACAGATCCATAAGTGTACCTTGACGTCTCTAGACATCATACAGTTAAGTCAGGTGTCTTCTACCCAACACACATACAGAAACCTATCTATGTTTGGTAACAGAGTAAGTTGTTATTGATATAATGACATCCAGGGGAATTAGAGAGGGGGAAGTCAACACATGGTAGTGTAAGGTTAAACTAATTTAAAAACCAAAACCAAATTTTATACTACACCTAATTTTTTTAACTCCAAATTGCCTCAGCATTAGCAATGTCAACTGCAGTGATCAAAACTGGAACTGCTTGAAGGAGAGAGGGAAGGAACATCCATTAAGGGAACAACTTCAGATTTGCTCTAAAGGACTGGAAGGGAGGACTGACAGCAACACAAAATACCTGAGGGAAGAAATTGTTTACAGATAAAAAATTGGGGGGAAAGGAGACATATAACACATGGTGGTGAGAAGGACAATATTTGTCACAAAGAAAAAAAAAGTAGGACTTACTATTTTGCCGAATTGATATCTGAAGCCTAGCATTTGGATGACACAGAAAACATTTCCAAACAAGAATAGAGATATCCAGGTTTCCCAGAAAAAACATTAGAACATATTTACAGGTCATTCTTCCTCCATGGATGTGTTTCAGAGTTTACAAGAACAGGGCAGATGCACCAAATCTCTAACACAAAAAGGGTTATTTTTCCAAGTAACTCTGTATTTCCTCGTACATGTTCAATATATTAGATAACTATACACATGGGCACAGACATATTTGTACTCAAACAGCTGATCAGGTGGTCTGGCCTTAGCTATTTTATTTTCCCTCTCCAGCAGAAAGAACTTACTGTTCTTGTTTCTCAGGAGAAACAACATACTTCTATATTAGTATCAGAAACAGAGTGCTGAAACCCAACATGTGGTTCACAAAGCAGCATATCTTATTTTATTATAAAGAAAAACAATGTCTGTATTCACACAAAATAAATTACTTTCAAAAGCTACAAAGCAAGGATGTGCTGTAGAAATATAAAAATGAAAGATATGCAGGAGGTCGTCTTAGTATCTTCATTCAAACTGTGCATATGTGTAAAAACCAGGACTGGAATTTCCCATCCCTCTATGAACAATTTTAATTTCAATTTCACCTTATCCTTCTCGTGCACTAGAGAGCAGTATGACAGGTTAGACATAGAAATAAATATTGTCAGAGAGAAAGAGAATTTATTACCTTTATTGTATGCAATTGCAACCACTGTGAGACTTTGACCTATAAAGAGAAAGGAAACTACGAGAAATAACATGTAAGAAGCAGCCAAGGATCCTATCTATAATGGTATTTTTCCAGAACGCTGTCCTAAAATTACTTAAAGAACAGTCATGTTTTCTTTGCTCATTAATTTTCTTTGCTCATAATATTAAATGCATTAAAGAGAGGACAAATTTTTTTACCAGCCTAAAAGTTTTATGGACTTTTCCCAAAGATCACCTTTGTAAGAAAACGAAGAGTTTATCCCATTCTGCTGATTAGAGAGGACTGTTCTGTAAAAGGTCATCCTTCAGTATCCAGATGTAGCTTATTTTTCCTTTACAAAGGGAGAGGGATGCAAGGAAGAAGTGCTGTATACAGTAGGTTCATGTTCACAGTCTACTGCAGGTTCATGTTCACAGTCTACTGCCTTGGCAGGTGTACTTCAGGCAGCTTGAAACCAATAGCATAAGGGACTACTTACCCCAAAAGGAACCCTAGCTTTGGTTTTGGGGTTTCTGAACACAGTGTACTTCTACTGATAAAGAAAAAAATCCTGCTTCCTTCCCTCTTAAAGTTCCAATTCAGTTTTGTGTCTGTTATAAATTGCAGAAAAATCAAGCAATGCATTCACAGTTGTAATGACGAACTTGGCTATCCCAGAGCTCTGCACACTCTCAAGCGTACAAACAAAAAATTGTTAGTGGTAAGATTTATTCCAATATCTGAAACCAACAGATTTTTTTCACATTTAGCTTAAATAATGCACAGCAGTGAAATATGCACACCACCCTTCCAATTTAAGATAGCCTCTAGTTTCCTCAACTGTTCAAATATAATTAAGCTCTCATAGCACTATGCAATTTCCATTAATTTGCCGTTTCTTCTAGATGTTTAAGAAATGCCTTTTAGAGAACCAAAAACTTACCAATCTTTAAGCAGCAGCACAGAGATCTGCTCTGACCAGCAGGGAGAAATTCTTAGTGTGTTAGAGAGGAAAAATTACTGCCAGTGTTAACCATGAACAACATCAACACAGACAGCATACAAAACCCACAAGACATGAACATCGCTTGGACTTGATCACCGTCACTGTTTCTCCCATAATTTTCTTCTGCTTACTAGTTATGAAGCTTTGGTTTCCGCACGGATCCAGAAACATGTAACTGTCCACCACACAAGCAGGTCATAGCAAGAGAGCATCTTAAAAATTCCCACGGCTTCTGTTTTAATTCTGTCAATATAGGTCTGTCTCAAGAAACCTGACACGCAGTTAAAGGAACAGCCCAACTTGACAACAGCTTTGCCTTCCTCATAGCAGTCTGCACACCAAAACTGCTCATAGCAACACAACTGCAATATTATTCTTATTTTAGTAATTTCCATGTAAAGCACAGGCTTATGCCTCTCTCGTAGCTGTGCTCTCAAAAAGACTCTACAATTATGAAAGCCAAGATTACTTCTAATATCAGCCACCTTCACATTTTAGGAATGCCAAACAGTCACAGGCACTCAGCACGGAGCATATGCTCCAGCTCATCAGCCCAGAGATTTTGATGGCAATAATCACAATAATTTCACAGTTACGGAAAATAAATCCTTACACACTCTACCATTTTCCAAGTTGCTGTACAAATTTTACCGCTAGTTTCTAACCGTGACTTGTTCAGAGAACTGCTGTTGTAAAATAGGATCTAACTGGTGATATGGGACATCCCTGTCGTAGGCCACTGAAATTTCCTACTCTAAGCCCCAGCCTAGCCAGAGGTGGCCTGGCCCCAAATTTCATGTACAGAAAAGATTTGATACTACCAACTGCTGCCAGGCTAGTCTCTGTATCTGCAGCAATCTTGTCCACGACCTCCCAGCTACCTGACAGCCCCTTAGGAGATGCTCTCACCGTGCCACCAAGCATCCAGAAATACTAGGCACAGGCAAAGAACCTCCATGCTCTGAGCAGACTATAGTGCCTGGTGGGGAAAGGAAAACATGGGAGGAATCCTGGATGTATGGCAGTCCTGGTAAAGGAGAAAGCCACTGAACAGGAACTTGCCATTTCTCTTGCTGTATCTAGTCTACATCTTCCTTCACCCAACTGAAATCCAAGGATGGCACCATCAGTTTTCCACATGTAAGTCGGTCCCATACGTGTGTTTGCGGGGAGGAAAGGGACATGTCTCTAGACAAAAGGACCTGTACTGATGCCTAAAGAAAGGCCAGTCACAGAAAATACTTTCCTAAAAAAGCTGAGATCAGCTACTGGTGATTTACAGGAAGCGGATACCAGCATTCCAATTGCAAAGCCACAAGCACATCACCTACAGGACCAACCTGAAAAGAAGCTAAGAACATATTTGAGCATCCCTGGAGCAATGCCACCTGTAGGCTACCTCAGCACTAAACTCTATCTGGACAAGGACTGTCCACTCCTCACCTGCTCTGTGCTTTAGGTAGTGTCCCCTTCCTTTTCTATGCTACACTAGTTATTGGGGCAGCCGGGCCAGCACAGCCAGCACCTGCACCAGCAGCAGCAGCTATTTCTCTCTTTGGTGTGTATTGCAAAGTGCTGTTTTACTGCCATCGCTCGCAGAGTGGTTGACACTGAAGGGAGAGCAGGTGGGTACACACAAATGTATCCTCTCCTCTGCCCAAGGTTAGCACAGCGGTAGGACTCGCCTTGCAGCATTCACCCACACCCTCCAGTTGTCAAGGAAAATAAACAAAGCCAGTAAACTTCATCTTGAGTCACTCAGAACTAATAATTTCAAAGTCACTACGTGGGACTGTTACAAAATAAGCAAAGTTATCTGTAAAGATAGCAAAGACACCTACACAGATCTAAACCGTAAGTCACTGAGTTTAAATATGGTAGGAATTTAACTTATCTTCGCATACTCTACAACATGATCTACCATTAGCGAGATAGGGCTGCTGCTGTTCAGTTTTCTTCCTTCTCAACTTCAGAGGCCAAAGGTAGCTCAGACGGTTTGGTCACAGGGAATATAAACAGCCAGCGGCCACATTTCCTTACTAATGGCTCTAACATCAATCTCAACAGGACCATGCTTCTGGCACTTAATAAATTACAGCTTTTGCCATTGTCTTACATAGTCAACTAGAAAAATAGGAATAAAAAGACTACATACATATTGCACAGGTAATGCATAGCACCCTCTATACAAATGTCCTACACAGAACACAGAGCTAAAAATTTCACACCGAAGTGACCATTTCTGCTATGAATCACTGCAAAATGCTGGCTCTCACTGTAATTTTTAATTGAATGCAGTGTGTCAAGGCCATTTTGAAATCCTCTCACAAACACGAGCCCTTACCAGCACCCTCAGGACCCCAGCAGCCCCACTAGGGTTTTACCCACTTGCCCAAACAAAGGCGAGCTCTGCTGTTCAAATTACTCCCTTCGGGACACACTGCACAACCCCTCTGACTTAATTTTACTTCTTCAATAATACCACTGCGAACACACTGAATGCTAATAATAAATAAATTATTCAAATATTCCGTCTCTACGGAAGCACCACATGAATCATCTTCCTGAAAAGAAACTCCTGAAGAGATTGTCAGGTACCCTTCATATGGGGGGAAAAAAGAAAAAAAAGAAAACAAAACCAAACAACAAAAAAAGCTAATTTAAATAATAATGCAATGTGAATGAAAAGTGATTCATTGGAACAAGGAGACATAGCAGCTTTGCTGGTAATTCAAGAGGTTGACCAAAGGCAAGTCACCAGCAAACACAGAGCATGACAAGTCACCACAGTTTCGAAGAAGCAAAATTGGCAGAGAAAACACGGTGAAGTCAAATGGTTTGGCATGCTTCTGATGAAGATAACTAAATTGGAACTAAACCGGACACTCAAAACCCCAAATCTCCACACCAAGGTAATTTCTGGAGTTAAAGGGTCCATTTCAAAGTGCACCTCTAAGAGTAAGGAGCTTAACTGAAACTTCAATGGGAAAAAAAATCCCAAACCTAAAACACACTTCCCTGCAAAAGCTAACAAACAGCACTGTTGCTTTTTACAGTTAGGTTCCTCCTATTTAAGGTTCTCCTATTAGCGGAGCATCGGAATATGATATGGAGCCAGTATTTTGTACACTGACAGCTCCGGGCAGCAAGAAGCAACATTATTACCCCCATTTCATAGAGCAGAAAACCAAGGAATTATAACCCCAAAGCAAAAAAAGTACTTAGATTCTTGGGGACTGTGAGATGCCCAAATATGCATCAGGAAACTAATGGTTAGTGGGATTGGGGCATAAGGGTCTTGCCCAAAGTTGTGTTACAAATCACAGCACGTAAGTCTACCGATCCTAAGGCTGGACTGGTTTGCATCACTTTTGGTCTTTCTTCTTACAGTCATTATTATATCTAAGTGTTAGATAATATTAAATTATCTGTAATACATATGCTACCTTGCTGTGTTGGGGTTTTTTGCATCTCTAGGTAGTAGAAGAAAACAGACCATTTGTTTCCAAGTTTATTTTTCTTTTGAGGTGTAAGACATGCAATTCTGAAAGTTAAATGTACAAGAGTCTTACTCAATCCTCTCGTCTTTCAGCTCTCCCCTACTCCTGCAGATGAATTTCCACCGGAACAAAGACAACCACTGTGCCTGCAGGGGCCCTTGGGTGTTTGCTGGTGGGTGCTAACAAACACATCCCAGTTTTTCCCATTATTAGAGAGAAAATGCATGTGGCTGCACGCACGCAGGAGTCTTCTCTTCGTGAATTTGTTGTCAACTTCCATCTTGAAAGTAATGAGAACAACTCCCAAACCTCTCCAAAGAGAAGACTGAGTAGCTGGTATGGGCAGTACTTGTCCAAAGAAACCGGTCCCTACTATTGTTGTATTTTTATCCTAATGTTACTATTAACACAAAAACACAGGCTGGATGTCTTCATTTATAAGAGGGGACGATTCTAATTTAACCTTCAGAAGGGAAACCAGCAACAGTTGCCACCTTTCTGCCTCCTCCCCGCTGGCTTATTTCCACCTCAGCAAGTGCTCCTATTTAATAGCCTACATTTGGAAATGCGAAGTCCCAAATCTGCTCTCTCATTTCATACAATTACTCAAAGGACAATTAAATGAACTGTTTGGTCATTTCAAGCATTCTCATGCTTATTAGAGAAGAAAAAGATCTCTTACAAATGTGTGCATGTGTTCATAAATGAGCCGGTTCCCTATCTTTTTCTGTAGGAATTATCAGGTCTGGTGTGTCCACATTTTGTACCAAATAAACTTGCAGAATTAGGGATGCAATTTTCTGGCACTCTCGAATAAATACCCATTCTCATCCAAGAATAAAGTGATCTGCGTGCTTTGGCAATTTCCTTGAAGTCTCATGTTATGATCAGATATCAGTACATTAAAATGCAAAAGCCACCATCTTAGATTGAGGGCATCAAGAGTTGGTATCTTGCCTACAGCAGCAGTGCCCAGAGTTTCCATTTCTACTCTGCAATGAACTCTGGAGTCACTGTTTCATGCTGGTTTTGGTGATACCTGACCCTGTGAAGACAGTGTCTTCCAATTCTTTCCTGCCAGAGCTCCTCACAGGTGGTGCCAGCTACAGCCATGGCAGCTGGACCAAGGTAGATCACACATGGGCTGCTAGAAGCATCAGTCAGAGATGAAAATGTCTCATACAGTGCTTTCCCAGAGGAGGAGAGGCCAGGCTGTCCCCATGGAAGCATCCTATTGCTTGCTCTATTCTGGAGCATGAGGGTGCCTGTTCCCTGCAGCTGATAGTAGAGGGAGAACAAAGCAACTTGTGAGCTCTGGGGAAGACAACCCCTCCTTTCTCAGGCTCCCTCAGGCAAGTGGGACCAGAGGCCACACGTGACTCCTCACTCCTCCCCTCCTGTGTTCTGTGAATGGGAAGGGATTTTTACCAGTCTTTTTTTTTTCCATTCTAATTTGAGAGAGACTCGCAGCTTCAAAGGAAAGCCACGCAGTCTGATTTCAGTTCATTGACTGCTGCAATCCTGTTCACAGGTGTGAGTCTGGGTCTGCAGGATCTCTGGAGCAAGAGCTCACATCTTTAACATCCACAGGCAGCAGATTTAAACTGTACTGATTACCAGACGAGGAAGTGCGGGACCTTGCTCACACAAGAAAGCAGACAGCACGGCAGGGATCACGGCTGTACCTCCAGCTGGTCGGGAACTGCTGGAAGAAGTAGTCCAAAGTGGACCATCCAGTCACAGTGATGAGGGCCATCTCAGTTTTCAGCTCCAGCAGCAATGGGGCCTTGGAGGACCCAGGTTCACTTCCCTTCCCTGGACAATGAAGAATCACTAACCATACTACCATGAGGGCCTGCTTCTTCCAGGCTTTGACTAGAAACTCAGGAAGCTTACCCAAGAATGGCATTAAGCCTGGCAGACGTGTACTTGCCATAAACCAGAGAGGAGGCATGGCTTTATGTCAGCCGCTGCCCAGTCACAGGGCTCTTGCATCTTCCAGGGCAACTCCGGCAGTTCTTGCACTCTTGTTTCAATCCCCGCTGCAGCAGCAACAGCAGATGCAGATCACCGTTTTCACTGTACGGTGCTCTGTTTCCGTGCCAGCTGTAATTACACCCTCAAGCACCTTCGACATACACTTCCTTGTAACTCAGGACAGAACAAATTTGATACAAGAAGACATAGTAATATGTTGCATTTAGTTTATTAAAGTATGAGGGCAAATAGGACAAAAACAGTGTGGTAAATTCAGTGCTTTTTTCCCCTCAAAATGGAAGTTGTATATTTAAGAAACAAAACCAAACCCTGCCACAGTCCAGTTATGTCTTACAAGGTGGAATTTCTCAGCAGCCGGAATTTACATGACTGCTGCTAAAAGTTAATTCGAAGAGGTATTTTTATTTTATTCAGGGAGAATGTTAGATATATTGAGAGCAAAATAGTTTTATTATTACCATTGATCTGTGAGCAACTGTGTCCTCAAGTCTGTAATATGAGATTAATACCCAAGATCAGAGCAGAGGCAACAAAACTGACCTTATCTGAACAAGATGCATTAGTTTCAAGGTCGTGAAGTTAATGTGATTATGTCCCCACCTATCTCACCCAGCACAAGTTCCTGAAGAGTTTAGAATACGTCTAAATCTTTTCTACTGTAAAGACTTTTTCCTGTCATACATTTTATTGAACAAAAATGGATGTGTTATGACAGCTGAGAACAGAAAAAACAGTGGGAACAAAGGCTCTCCATACAGCAGGTTTAAACAAGATTAAGCCATGATTTGAAACAAAACCACAGTATGCACAATAACAAGCTACAAAAACTGATAGAAAAAGTAAAGCAGCAAGAGCAAAAACCTGTTTTAACTGGGAATCCTGAGGCTAGAAAGCAGCAGTCTCCACAGACGTACAAGTAAGTTTTGAGAGAAGGAGTCTGGTAAGGCTGAAGGTCCTATCTATATTAAACTCTGCACAGGACTTCATGAGAAGACCAAAGAGCACAAGATGTAAGGAGCAATCCTCACCTAGCAGAAGGAGCTCAACATTTCAAAAAGCACCTGAGCAGGTGACTTAACACAAAAAGTAAATTTATTGTTCATTTGTTTTTATTGGAGAGTTAATTCTAGGAACAACAGGACCATGATCCTCAAAAAAGAAACTGAGGTAGCCCTATCATACCTAATAAAATCACAGGCAAAAGCAAAATGACATATATATATTGTTCAAAATTCTTCAACAAAGTACAAGCAAAGACAGCCAGAAAGGAATAGAGAATTAATCCTGCTCATGTCAAAGACATTAAGGACACAGAATAGCTACAATGAATTTTACCTTCCCTTTCTCTTCCTTTGCTATTTGAGGTACACAGATAACTGGTTTCTCAGTCACTTTCTCTGGAGAGATATGATAAATGCTTTACAGTGGTTAAGATTACTTTGCCAAATATTTCAGGTATAAAATGAATGGAAACCAGGAGCACCTACAAGTCTTTCTTGGCTAAAAAAGTACTACTTACATTGCGGAAATTTTTTTTTCTTCATTCCCCAGACCAGAAAAAAAGCATTTTCCTTAACAATTCTGAAGAAATGAAGTGTGACGACTGCACATGAATATCACATTTACTAAGATTTCAGAATTATTATGTATTATTGCCTAGAACATGCACCGAAGATTCTTTTCAAATGTAGCAAAATACTTACCAAGTAAAAATAATTTAAAGTACCTTTGTTACTTAAACTTTTGCCAATCACAAGGCAATATTACAACTTGAAACTGACAACTGAGTCAATTTTTCTTTCTCCCGTTTGCATTTAAGCCAGATATAAGCACTGGAAGAAGAGACTTAAGATGGTCATGTAAGGTAGGAGACAAACCTCTCCACCCCCTCGTCTCACACCTCCCTGCACCCGCTACCGTTCCTCTACACAGGTCTTCTGGAAAAAGTCAGAAGCAGCAAAGAGGTGGAGGCACAATTTTCACGTAATCAGCTGAAGCCTGTACGTGAAAGAGCTCAAGGGAAAAATGAAAAAAAAGACAGAAAGAAAGGAAGAAAGAAAGAAAGGCTTGGTTGAGTTATTTTCTTGTTTTAAAATTAAAACCAAGAAGGTTAAAAGATGACTTTAATGAGGTTTTTCTTCACACTCTCTCATCCTTCCAGCCTCAGTTGTGTCATGCATATTAGAGTTCAAATTGGCTGCGTTTTCCACTTGAAATGGCAACGCAGAATGCCAACTCAGTTAAAGGTCTGTTAGGCTTTGTTAGTTGCTTGAAAAGGCAGTCATCTCTCTCTTTTTCTCTATTTCTTTAATATGCTGAAATGTTTTGGGCTTTTAAGTTTTTCTCCCTCAATTTGGAAGGCAGAGGAGAGCAGAGGAGAAGAGGGTGGAGACCAGCATACTCTTCTGTATTGGGAGGAAGCTTTAAGCAACAACTGAGATAGGAAGGACTACAAAATCGTTGTTATTCTGGATATCTTGCATCATAAGAGGAGGTAAAAGATTTGTGCCATACAGACTTGACAAAGCAGTTTACATTTTAAGAACTCAAATTACAAAGACTGTGTATGTGCACATTTAAAACTGAAATTGTTGGAATTGGACACGTTTAAAACTGGAATTGTTGAACAACTGAAAACTAATCGAGCTTATCCATTCACAACAGTTTCTTTTTTCCCTTATCAAAAAAAAAAAAAAAAATCTAGTTCTTTCCATTAGGAAGGACTTCAAAGGTAGGAGATCTAGCCTATCAAGACTAAAACCAAAAGCTGCCAAATTCTATAATTTATATAATCTCCTAGTGTTAAGAAATAATCTGAATGCTTTAATATATTTAAAATCTGTTTGAACAAATCTCAGCATAGATATTAGGTAACAGAATGGTGCAAGTTCTTAGATATGTGCAAGGGAACAGTTGAAAAATATTCTTGGGTAAACTACAGATGCTGGATGACTTTGGGGTGTTGAAGATGAGCGGTACTGCCTGCCAATTATTTGTGAGCCTAGTTGTGAGTAAGGCTCTACCCTAGGTGATTTGGATAAATGTTGCGGAGAACTTTATAAAGCATTTTCTACCAGAAAGGCCAGAAAACTCTTGGCACCATGAGAATGAACACAAAACTGAGAGACTTCATGGACAAATACTTGCAAAGACTATAAAATCATCCTAAATGGTGTAAGTTATTTTTGCGCCATAGACAAACATATGCAGCCTGGGGAAACAGCCTTCTGTGTTCCCAAAACACTTCCACTAAGAGCAATGGTAGTTCAATGTACTCAATGGCAGAAATATAAACACACTTAGCAGTGAATAATGATTTTATAAAGTCTGTTAAGACTGAAAATCTTCACCTATCGAAACTGCAGTCATATAGCTTCTGTTTATATTGTCCATCCAATGGAAATAAGATATTTAACATTCCTCTGTGAATATAAGCACCCTTAAACACAGTAAGTTTCTGAGACAAATACTCTGTCACTGTTTTCCCCACTACAGCACCACTACCTACCTCCAGGTACATTTTGCTACCAGCACAATTAGGGAGTAAAAGAAAGGATCTCTCTCAAAGAACAACCTTGCTTCATCCACGCAGCTAAAAGCAGTGTTCCTGGAACATTTCCTTCTGGGCACTCTTTATCCACACAAAGGAAAAAAAAAGCCACCCTTTGCCATACTTTACAGTAAGCAAATTAATAATCTGAGGAAAGGAAAAAAGCAGCAACTTTCATAGACTGCACTCACTGTTATGTAGCAAATCGTCACTTTCAAGGCACCAGATGCCCAATAAAGGAGACAGGTTAAAGGAAACAAAAACCATTTGGTTACTTCTTACCCAGTGAGTATTACAAAAGCTGTGCAATTTGCAAGAGGTATTTGTTAGGTAGAACAGTTACTCCAAGATGTAGTATCCATCACCTACCTTGTAGGAGGGCTCCATTTCTCTTGAAAAAGGTGCTTCCTGGCCAAATGGGGGGACCTGATGTGCTAAAGGCAATAAGAAAGAAGTGTAAAGAAAATCTCATTTACAATAAACAATCATAAGTTACTATTTGCATGAATTCTGTTTTGTTTTTCATGCTAATGTAACATCATGTCATTTTTGCCTTCAAGCAAGGGTCTAAAATTTCACGTTAAAAATAGGTCAGTTTGATTCAAGATTCACATTCTCTTCACAAGGAAAAACCTCCTCAGCAAAGCACACACCCACACTCTCTTAGAGGAAGAGAGAAAAAAGCAATATGGAATAAACAACAAAAAAAACCCCAACAAATAAATGTTAAAAATATTTACTGATTTCTCAGTACAGGAAAACATACTCCCAAAGCCATCTGCTAAAAACCCAAATGCTTTATGGCTTTTACTCAACCATATCAATTCGCTACCCCAGCTAACCCATCAACCTGGAAAAGCCTTGGCCAGCCACCGGGGGGTTTCCATGCTTCCACCAGAGCACTTTGCCCACCAAGCCCCCTCACACGCAGGGGTCACCTCAGCGCATCAGAAAACACACAGCTCAACGAGCCATCCCGCGAGCACCACAATTAACAAAGCTTGCTCTTTGCTGTGCCTGTGTGCTTGGTGACCACGGTGGCTCCTGTGAGACCCCTGGCAAGGCGGTGGCCGCGGTGGGCCCTCAGGTGCCTGGCTTGTGTGAGTGCCCACCCAAACCGAAGCCCTTCCCTGAACTCGGGCCACTGCCGAGTCCCTCCTTCCGCCTCCTGCTCGTGCAGAGGCTGCCGGAAGGTAACGGCCTCTCAGAGGCCTCTCCTGTGACAAGCACAGCTGAAGGCGAAGCACGGGTTCAAATGCAGGAAAAGGAAGAGGAGAAGGAAGAGGAGGGAACATCAGTATGATCCACTAAACCTTGTTTCTTTCATTGCCTCAGAGCAGCCCCACAGTGCTGCAGGCAATAAGACTGTGGAGCACCCACTCCAACACCCTGTGGTGCCGGCAAGCCGGAGAAGAGGGGAGGCTGTGAGGAAGCACCTGACGGCCGACTGCACCCCTCCTCAGTGTTAGGTTAAGGGTTGGACTTGATGATCTTAAAGGTCTTTTCCAACCTAAACGATTCTATGATTCCTCTCCCGCCAAGGCACTGGTGCGCTGCTACACCACCACCACCACACCAGAACAGCTCTCCTTCTTAGAGCAGCTGCCCCACAGCCACGTCTGCTGGCAGAAGGACCAAACTTCCCAGACATAAGAGGTAACCTTGCTCTTTTCTTAACAGTGCAGGTGACCACTGGCACAGCTCGCCCTCCCTCTGGAGATCCACAGGCGGCGCCGCCCAGAGCAGTTTTTTTTTCTTGCTGTGTGGGGAGTCCTCAACGGGAGAAGCACTACCCATAGGAGTTCACTGATTGCATCCTGGGGCTCCGGCACAGCAAGTGTTTTAAAAGCACAGTACCTAGGGCAAGTAACTAAAAACATGGAAAAGATTTGTTGCAGCATTGTCAAGGCAGGTGGAAGATACAGATTGCCAGGGGGTCGCTCCTGTAGTCATGAAACGGGTTTCAAAGTCCTCTAAAGCTTGAAGACCATCATAGGTATTTTAATACTAATTTCAAGAAAAGCTTAGTGTATCATGAAACTATGCTATCAATATATAAATAATTGCCCTCTGTCCAAATTTGAACACAAATTAAAAGCAAGGGACTAAATATCCTTCAGTACGATTACTGTAAGCCTTTTTAAGGTAATCTACCTTCCTCTCTGGATGCAAAATGTGAACCAAGCCCCACACACCATTTCTGTTCAAAGTTACTTTTGTCTCCTCTTGAGTTGACTACCACTACACAAAATGCAATGAAATGGAAAACAGATGTTGTCTATTACATTGACAGCATTAGCAAAGTTCTGATAAAATGCCATATATAGAAAACACACTGCTTTCACAATTATTCTGCAGAGACTTTTGTGCTAACGTATAAAAACTTCACTGTGCTAAAATACAGACTGTAAAAGGATCCAAAGCAATTACATGAGTAATAAAAGCCGTCAATACTTCTGAACAGAAAGGGGAGTTGAGAGAGAGAGAGAGAGAGAGCGCGCGCGAAATGACCAAAAAGAAATTAAGTAGGTCTATGTTCATAAGTGCTGGAGTGCGCTGGGGCATGCACTTGTCTGAATACGCACGCTCACTTCATAGGGCTTAATGTAACCAATTGTTTGCATTTCTTATAGTAAGCGCCAGCTCTTCAAGTGTCGCTCCTCAACTCACATAAAAGGTCAAGAGCTGCTGAGGGCAGTCACACTCCTGTAGGCCAGGCTCACAGTTTTATAGTGCATTCAGAGTCAGGGATAATCCTGGGACAGGACCCGTCAAGCTACCCAAGTGGAAAGCTGTAGCGTAGTCTTCATACTGTACAAATTTACCACAGAAATCAGAAATTACAGTATTGTAACTATATGCCTCTCAAAAGCCCAAGAAAAAAAATGGTGAAATTCTGAAATGAAGCCATAGAAAAAATTTATTCCCAGGCTGCCTTATGTCTGTACATGGGTGGAAGAGGGTTAAGGAAAGGAGAGGGAAAAGCATATACATTTGAATAGACAAAATGTCTCCACTAGAGAAACAAAGCCATAGTGATTTATCTTATTTTCCAACTTGAAAAAAGGCCCAAGGCTCTCATAAAAAAACTCCATCTGATTCAGCACAAACCCACATGAACTGAGAAAATTAACTGTGCCTTCCCAGGGAAGGAAGCTAAAGAATTCAAGCATGTAAATAACATACCGCAGTGACCGGTCAAGCCCTTCAAACAACAAACTTCTGTGGTTGTAGGGCTTTGCTGAAGTTCAGCTATGCCTGATCTGTGTTGGATAAATTCTCTTTCTGTTCCCAAACTTTTGCACGTGAAGCCTCAGATGGTATTTATTATTAAAACATACTTCAAGTTGAGAAATGACAGAGTTAAAATATCTCTCACTTTAAAGTGTTCAAAAGCTGCTTTCTCCCTGCTCCAGATTAAGAAACCATTTGAAGAAGTTAATTCTTCTAAAGACCATCTATAAAAAAAAAAAACATTTGGTCAATCCTAGGCACTTTTTCAAACTAATTGCTTCTTTGGTGTAGTCTGTAAGTTACTGGAAAAGAGTGGCTGGTTCTCCTATAGAAGTAGTGGCATATTCTGTACTTGAGCAAAACAAAAATGCAAAATCTGGTTTTAGAAATCTCTTCTGTAATCAATACATGCTGTAAGATTAATATCTATGCAACTAGCATTACTGATGGCAGAGTTTTCCCCCAAACTTATCAACTAATCACACTAAAGTAGTATTTAATTTCTAATAAAACCCCACACAGCTACTAGAAGAAAAAGCAGTTACTAGTTTGAACTTTTGTATCAGTGCAAAGAAACTTGTGGCCTAATACATTTTTGTTATGCACAGGTTTGGACTGACTTAACTCCCAGCAGCAGATGAGCACAGGGCACTTGGGGAGGGACAAAGGGGGGAGATCAATCATAAATAGCTGAGATTTCAAACTAACATCTAGAAAGAAGATGAGTTAGTATAGTTTATGGATAAGATGACATGTGAAACACCAACAGTTACCTGTCAAGGTCCATTGGTTTGATTTGCAGAAGATACTATCGTTTCAAGCATACCCTCAGCCAAAGGGATAGCCAGGGTGCAACAGTATTTGTAGCAAATGCATGAAACAGGATCTGGGGGGCAAGTTCACGTCCAGCCAATGCAGGATCCACTTTTCTCTGAAGCACAGCCATTGCGGCATCCATGCACCACCACAGGGAGGAAACGAAATATTCACACGCTTGCTGAAAACCAGCACCTGAGAGAACTGACGACTAACAGTGTTTAACCCATGAGCGTCTGCTCGTGTGAAATGAGATACCTGGAACTAGGAGCTACCCCTGATCAAACCCAACCTTTCCTGGGGATTTGCTATCGATTTTTAACAAGTGGGACTCGATTTCCGCTCAAGGCAAGTGATGAACTGTTTTTCCTCTTATGACACAACCAGTAGGAAACTTCATTGCGCCGCAGGGCCCCGGGCATGGGAAGCAGCCTGACCAAAGGCTAGCAGGGATTTTTCTGAAGGAAGGCTTTTCCATAGGAAAATGTTGCTTTGCTGAAATCTAAAACATTCCATGGGAATGTGTCGATTTGGACACTTCATGGCAGCCGGCCAGCCCAACCAGGAGCTCCCAGGGCATACAGAAGCAATAATGCATGTGTCGCCCCACTCCCCAACTATTTCTATCAAAATGTACGCCACACATTTATAAAAATCTTTAAAAGGTGTGTAGATTTCAAGAGACTTAAAAACGGAAATATAAATCCTTTGTCTTCTGGAATTCACATTAGAGCAAGGAGACTGCAGTTCTTAAAGCCAAGCGCTAAAAAAAAAGCCAGGGTATGAATTCTCTCTCACAGTTGCAGTATTTCACAACTATGCCAAAAACTCTCACAGGCCTCTTTGTCAGAGAGGCCTGATTAATAGATTTAAAAAACCCAAACAACTAAAAATTCAAAACAAATTCAATTGTGTGGGACTACACACCACAATTAAGGGATGATGAAAACACAGAAGAAAGGCAATAAATACAGGCCAATGACTGTGTTACCAAATATGTCCCAGAGGGTGATGGTAAGCAGGAGGACACAGAAAGGGGGGGAAAACAAACAAACAAGCAAGCAAACAATCCCCTCCCCCCCCAACAGACATTACAAAGGTCACTGAAGCAGGGAGCTATTAGCCCGAATAAGGAAGGCTCAGCAGGGAGGCAGGGAAGATGCTCCTCAAACCTCAGCCCACCATGGCCAAGAGATGGTGGGCTCAGCTGCTGGGGTACAGCTGGTGCCAAAGCACACCCTGGCTCTCAGGAAAGCTTGGAGTACAGGGAAGGACAGCTCGGTAAAGGGTAGAAAGATGAACAGTGTCAGCTGTAAGCTAACAAGCTGTTGCACACAATATACCCAACACAGAGCCTGCAGTAAGCAAACAGATGCTGGACCACAAACAGGCTTCAGTGACACAGAGAATCCCCTCTCAGGCCCTCATCAGTGGCAAAGATGATGGGCACAAGCAAAGATGATTGACTGAAGTGCCTCTATATCCAGCTCAGCCCACAGATTTTGCAAAAAGGTGTAGCAGGAAGAAACACAACTCTTCCTCTTCGGACAAGCACAGTAAGTTCCCAGTAATGCAGAACAAGTGGATGGGAGAGCACCCAATTCACTGCAGTCACCACCCTTTGCCCCAGGGTCGACAGCAGTTACCAGGATAGCAATATAACTGAAAATTCCCAGGAGCAGAAGCTGTGATTGCCAGATGAAAGGAACAAAGGTGTTGCTGTACCTGTGCCGTAAGCACTCCATTACCAGCCACCCACAGTGCAAAATACTTCACTGCAAGTCTCACACCTCTGACATACAGTGACCTAAAGGAAATGTCAAGTACACCAAACCTAGAAACAACGAATCATTTCGTCAAAGACTAACCAACAGAGCATCTTGCAGGTATAGCAACCCACCTCCAGAAGTTTCTGAAAAGCGACTAAACCATAGTTACTCTTACTTTCATGTTGCTCAGGTGACAATACCTGTAGGTGCCTTCATCTGGCTGGAGCCCATGAAACCCTGCATCTAGTGGCAGCAGGGAATGATGCTCTTGACAACTACATTCAGCTCCCAGTGCAAGCTGGACTCGGACTGCTACCATAAGGACGTCCAACTAAACGGATGTCCAACTAAGCTGGAAGATGACAATTTTTACCATTCCTTGAGAAGTAAATTTAGGATGGGGTGGTAGCTGAGAAAAAAAGCTTAAAAAGAATACTTTTGTGGGAATACAGCATCCCTTGATGCTGGAAGATGAATAGCACTTCCTTACAGCAGTCACCCTGTGTAAGGCATGAGAAATATTCACGACTATGACAACGATCAGCCCGCTCGGCTCCCACGCCGCACAAACATGGTCTGCAGAGCAGCTGTCGGACAGCATGGGAGGAAGCCACTCGGTCCAAACCGCACCGCCACGAGCTTGCAGAGTGGACACGGGACAGACGGCATCTCATTCTGGTTGAGGGCTCCTCTAACGCTTGTCAGCTCTTTGCTACTTGCACTGGAGTGCTCAGAGCCTTCTATCGCCACATCAGCTCTGTTTTCTACACTCAACTTTAATGCCATTACTGGACGGGGGCTAACAAGGCTACTGCACTGCAAAGAGGGGTTAATGTTCTACACCTGGGTACATAACCATGGTTGTATTAAAGAATTTATCACTCCCATTGTAAGTTTTGAGCCATACAGAAGCATTTAGATACCGCTGCACCTCTAACACATGCATTTTGTTAACAGGGAAAAAAAATTTATAATCCCTGCCAGCAGCTTGCTGGCAGTTAATATCACAATTAGCGATCACCTAGCAACAGGCAAGCAAGCTTCCTCTGCAATCAAAGGGGAAAAACCTCTACTAACCTGGGCTAATGACAATACATAAAAAAGTATCTGGAAGGTACGTGTTATAAGGTATTTCCTGATTTTAATGAAAACTGATTACTTTAGAGATTTTAAATATATAAATCCATTACTCCATCTTCTCAAATTTTCCATAACTGACAAAACATTATTCTTAAAGAGATTTATGAATTCACAATACTAATTTTTAATTTATGAAGGCTGATCTAATATTCTGGTAATGCTTCTCTTTCCTCTGCAATTCCCTCTTTTATTGTCTCCTGGTATCTCTCACTTACTGCAACGTGTGGGATTGAGACTTAAGCTCCTAGATGGAGTCTTTCCTGGTTTCTCTAGGGTGTCTAACACATTTTCGAGCGAATAATAAAATTTTGATCTCTTGCGCACTCTAAATGAGTTTTCTATATGACACAACTGCCAGAGGGCTTACATCTAAATTTTTATTAAAGACAAAAGAAAAGTTGCTCAGGAAAGCTATTCAAGAACGAAACACCTAAAAATAAAATTTAATGTTACTTTTTGAAGGATGAAGTGGGAAGCTGGCCAAATCTTTACATTCTCCAAATAGCCAAAGCCATTCTCCGGCCACTGTCTCCACTTAAAATAAGTAATTAAGCAAGAAAATAGAGAGGGAGAGAAAGAAAAAAAAAAAAAAGGATTAAAAAAAGCTTCTCAAATTTCCAGAATTAGGGGCCAAAAGTCTAATTCTTAATTTCAAGACAAACATGGTCATGTGTCTTTTGGAGCCCATCAACGACTCTGCTGTGATGCTCAAGAGACCCTTCTCACTGCTGACATGATACATGAAGCCTCCTTGTCCCCTTGGTGAGCCTTTAGCCAGAATTTTGCTCTTTGCCAAGAGCTGAATATATATTTATGGACAACAACGCAGGATTTGTCCTTTAAATAAATAAAAAAAAACCCCATAATTTCTGGAGAGTTGTTGTTTTAAGAGAGATGGCTATTTGAGGTACACCAGCTATCGTGCAAAATGCAAATTTCTCACTAATCTGTTTTTAAATATTTTAGCATATTTATTGTGAACACATTATAATTCTAGGCTGAATACTGAAATAGGAAAAAGTCCAGATATATTTGAAAATTCATGGTGAGACAACTGTCCTATGTTACTTTTAATTAAAAAAGATTTGCCTCCATTGGGAATTGGGAGACGCCGGCTATAAGCCTCCAATTGTAATTCTGCCTCTACCACTGAATCACACAGTGACTTCAGGCAAGTCATTTCATCCTTTCTGTTTCAGTTTTATTCTTCTTCTTCTGTGCTAAAAAACAGGAGTAAGTTCTTACCAACATAGTCTACATTTCTCTGGGAGGAATAAAAAATTGTTAAGTAACAACACAATAGGTAAGGGAATAGTCATTTGAAGTGCATGTAGTTAAAGAAGGAACAACACAGCTCACTTCTAGAGCACAGGTTGTTACTTGTTCCCACTTTCCTGATTTTGAAGTAAGGAAAAAACACTGCAGGTTACTTCATCTGCTGTGTTTCTCCTTATTTCACAACTGCTATTAAATGGTTCCCAGACTATCCATCACTAGATGAAAAACTGGTGGTCGTCAGGCTGGGAAAACTTCACAGTTATCTAAACTTGCTCATGTGCTACGGAGCGTGCCTGTGCCAGCTCATGCAGGCACCACGGGTCAGTCCCCTGAAGCCCAGATGAATAGAAGATCCCACTTACAGACAGCCATCGGCCTCTGAGACCACAGAGGACCGCGGCCTCCTTTGGGCCGTAGCAGCATCAAACACTGACCTGGCCAGTGGGGAGAAGTTTGATTCTCTTCTATTCTACAAAATCAGAAATGGAGCAGTTCGGTTTTCTGATGAGAGCCTTCATGTGTTGCAAAACAAGTGAGGGAGAAGAAGAGGTTCGTTTCTAGCTTGGTTTTACTTGATTAGAGTTGCACTGGAAGAAAAAAAAGTCTTTAATCTCAGATTCCAGAAAATAAATGAGTCCTAGCAATTGCCTATATCTAGGCTCACCCTCACGTTCAACTTGACGTAAAGAGTCTGCTGTGATAGTTAATGATACTACACAGACAAGACTCTAGAGAACTTCCACGCTGACCACCTGCGCAACTGAACTGCAGTGAAACCGCAGAGCTGCCACCCAGGCACAACACTGTAAAGCTCTACTAAAAGAAGCATTTCTACCAAATTGAAACTGACTGAATTTTTAAAAAGCCCAAGGTCACCCAATTGACTTCTGTTATTCTAGTCCCGAATTCTCCATTTATTATTTTTGCAGAACTTCAAACAACTTTGTCAGTAGACCTGCCTGGATTTCATAAATACTTTCTGCGTGAAGCTCCCACACACATTTCTAACCATGGCTTAACCATGGCCTGTCAGTCAAGCAGATTTGAGGTTAACGATACGCACATCTCTGCTAGAACAGGTTGTCACCCATTAGTGAGAATACACTGCTTGTTAATTTTAAATACACCAACGTACCTTGGACATGCACAAAGTTATAAACATGTGCATATGCAAAAGGACAAATCTGATCTCCAATGAAACAGAAATAGATGGGAAAAAGGAAGGTGAGGCCTTTAAGTCATGTGTGTTGTCGTCCCCCCCCAAAATGCTTCATGTCACTGCTGAAATTCTTGTTTATCCGGTATGGTGCGATTCCCCATTTCACCAGTTTAAGTACTAAGGAAACTCAAAACTAAGCATGACCCGCAGGCTGCTGCCAGTATGAACTCCCCCTCCACCACTTGTTCAAAGCCAAGGCGCTTACCAGCTGAAATTTTCCATACTTGGTCTTTCTCATTAATCTTGAATGAATGTGGTTCAGATGATTCAGAACTAATCTGGCTTCTGGAATTACAGAAGCAGGACAAAACAAATGTTTAACCTCTCCCCTGGAACATTTAACCTCTCCCAGATGCTGAGGGTATTTTTCCCTGGGAAGCTTAATGTGCTTATAGGCTCCGCAGCACTGCTGCAGAGGAGCGTGCAGAGATTTGCAGTCTCTGGGCCATATACCAAAGTGTTTGATGCACACGTCAGAAAGTTACGTAAAAGCAGAAAACATGACGATAATAATAAAACAGAAATCAAGTACTCAGGTACTTGGAAAGCCCCAATTACATTTTTCGATCAATCTCAATTCTACCTCTTCAGGTGTATTTGCTACATGAGTCCTGCATTCAGTGGTCACACTCTTATCCCCCAGAAGATCAGTGCCTGAGGATCATACTACACAGCGTGCGAGGTGCTCAAAAGATGAATGACAGACAGTTTGTGGGTGCTTCTATCACCAACACAAAAGTTTAACACATAAGTATCAAGTCATCCTTAGAGATGCATTTTTAGAAATAAAGTGCTAAGGCATAAAAAATTTAGAATCAAAATTTGCCACTTTTTACTCATTCACATTCCTGCGATTACTCAGCTTGAAGCACTGAGCTGTATTTTAAGGATGGGGGAGGGACAGAGCAACACACACGTGAAACTACAGCACCTAACCCCAGGCTATTTCACCTTGCAGTCCGGGTCTGCCAATGCAACAAAAGAATATAGTATTTTTTGCTTTCGGAAGCATTGTAGAGACATAACCCAGATCAATCCGCCCACCCACAGAGCTACAGACATACCATTTCCATTCACAGAAAGGAAATATACACACAGAGATAACAATGTACCTCCAAAAGACGCAGTAAACCATGGCAGAGCAGGACCAGCCCTGGACCCCCGGCTCCAGGCCCCTGCTGACAACCCACACTGCTATCGTGCTGGGGCTCCTCATCACTGACTGACATCAGCTGCACCTACAAGAGTTCAGCGTTTCTCCTAAAACAGATCCCAAATACCTCAGGTAGGATGCAGAGGAAATCAAAAGCAGAATTATAATATGCCTTCCACTCTACAGTAAATTTAAAGCAAACGGCACAAGTTTGACTAAATTCTATCCTATCAGCCCAATGCAGTCAGGAGAAGATCACAATTTTCACTTTGTCCAAGAGAAGTCTTCAACCAACAAAGCCTCAAATTCAAGGGGCAGAGCAGATGCAACCTCACAGGTATTCACACTGCAGAAGTCTCTTCCCTCTTCACAGCCTCTGCCAAAATGAAAAAACCCCACTAAATTGTGGTTGGGAACTGTACATGAGCTGTACTTCTCTGGTCTCCAGAACAAGAGCACTCGTAGTTATTTTTACAGTAGCAATAACCACAGCACCCAACTCACGATATCTTCTACTTAACATTTTCAAAGCAGAGCTATGAAATAATGAATTTCACATGTTCTGCAAATCTAACTGTAAACAAATACTCAGAGGTCTTCATTTTGACTCATTTTTAAATTATCTTTAGCCACTTTCATCCTAGCAGAAAAATAAAGCTCCCACCTGTAATGGGAAATAAAATTCAGCGTGCATCTTTATCCCTCATCCTTACCTCTCCAAACAGCTGTTCAGCCTGTTGAGAATACTAACATTGTACTTAATAATATTCTAATAATTTTCTCAAGTTACAGTATCACCTGCATGAATAAAGGAACTCACTAAGCAAAAGAAAAGCTGACCTTCACATAATTTATAGCAAGAATTCAACCCTCTACTGTTAAGCCAGCGATTCTTCATATGACTGATGAAGCTGCGTCTCTACGAAGAAGGAGACTATTTTTCCAGAAACTGTCTTACAACTTTGTTATTTCAACAAATCTCGGCTTCCCCGGTGGAATCCACGATCTGGTCTACATTTCCCTCCATCTGCTGCTTCTCCTCAGCTGTTCATGCAGAAATTGGACGCTACTCAGTAAGACGGGGCTTAAACACTGCTCTTCACTCTGGGATTCTCAGCAGAAAGCAGAGGTGTAGAAATAAAGGCCGTATGAGGAAAGGTGGAGGTGAACAGGCAATTGCTTTTGCAATGAGATACTGGTTTCTACATCTCTGCTTTACCCGCTGCAACTTCATGCAGGGAAGGTTGAAAACAATTGTTACGAACACAAAAATGTCTCAAAAAGTTGCAAGTATCTAAGTTTACTGTTTCCGCATATCTAAACAGCAGTTTGGTAACAACCTTGTGCCAAAACACAAAGCTGAGAGAGAGAGTCTAGGCCATTCACTCTTTCTTGATAAAGCTCAAGAAAGTTAAATAATAAAACCAAGTACAACAATCCAGCAATCCTCTGTGCCCCCCACCAAGCAGCTCTGGTTTAACAGCCAGTGGAGGAGACCACAAGCTCGCTCCTTGACGAACCAAGAGGTTCTGGGAGGTCCATCTGCTGGTGGGCAACCCCAAAACCGCAGGTATTTCACTAACAAAGAGCACAATCTCTGTGGACACCAAAAGTTGCTGCTAAGGATGGGCACAGTTATCTGTCAGATACTGTGTAATTCTCCCTCCAGTTGAATCAGCATCTGCCATGCGGTTGCAAAAAATCCTCATTAGTATTAACTAGCAAAAATATGTTCATGAATGTATATGCACTCTCACTCTCTCTCTGTAATTAATCCCTGGAGAAAAGCTGTTCCCTGGATCACCTCAAATATAGAAAATCAATGAGTTAGATTACAGGAAACAATTAATTATGGTTCACTGGTGTTTAGAGAGAGACACTGAGACCCTGACATCCCCAGATAGCAGTTGTGCCCTCTAAAGCAGCAAATCACAGAAAGTAACAAACTACGTTTTTCAAACATCAGATGACCTTAAGCTTGCTCACTCTAGTGAAATGATACTAATCAGTCAAAAAATGAACAGGACATAACCTTTTAAACATTAAAGAGGCAATTAATTTATAGCACATCTGTTTACTACAACCAATCAAGCAAAATATTTTCTTCATGTGTTAATGTAACTTCTGACAAATCGGGGCGGGAGGAAGGGAATGAAACAAACAACTTTGCCAAACCATTCCAGTTAATTCTCATGTTAGTGATTCCATTGATAGTCAAGTCTCTTTTTTCAGTATCATATACAGTGCATCACTGAATTTTCCCGTCAGCACACAAAGGTCTGAAAGTAAATAGGCATAAATTGGAAAGCAGCAAGCCCAGCCATTTGCAGCACTGAACCATCCAGACAGCTGCCTCTGCTGGGTGCAGCAAATACCACCTTGGCTCTCGGTTCAACTGGAACATGCTCAACCACCTTTTTAGAAATCGCTCGATCTAAATTTTACATCACAGAGGAACATGACTTGAAGTGGAGCAGGACTTGGATGGTATCAGCAGAAATTGTTGTCATCTCAGTGCACTCTTTACCCTTTTCAAACCATTGCTGACCTACAATGACTTGGCATTCCATTTTCGTTGCCAGCCCCTGCCTAAACTGTCTCCCTCCTCCACATGATCTCCTCTGCTAAACCCTTGTCGGGTTTTATTGTCTTCATTCTACTTCAGAGAGTTTATGGCTATTTTGTAGAGCCTTTAGCATCTGAACACAGGGCAACTTCACAACTAAAGCTTTATTAAGCCATTTAGGCAAGCCCCACGGACAGGACAAGAGCTTGCATCTCTTCACCAATCCCCCTTCTCCCTGGTTTGTGTGGGAACTCTACTGGTGGGTTTGTCTCTTGGTGTCTCATTCCCTCTTTTCTTGGAGGGACTCTAGAATAGGTTGTGAAAGCTAGAAAGCAGCAGGTCAGATTCACCAGAATGTATGAGAGCAGCGTAATGGAATAAGAACCAAAATGGACAAAAGTTTAGCATTTAACAAGTGCTTTGGATGGGAATTAAAACACATGTTTATAAACAAGTCCAAAGAGAACAGCTCAGCTCCAAGAACAGAGTGCAGAATGTCCTATTTTAATGTTTTTGTCTAGAGAAGAAAGGTCTCCTCCATTAAAAGAGAGGTTTTCTCAAACAGTGTATTTCCCATACAACCCAATCTTGCCCATTACTCATGCTACACTAGCCTGAATGGCAAGATGATGCCCATTAACCTCTCAGTGCCACACTGGAACAGACCTATAAGCCTTTGCCTGTGAAAGCAGGTTTAACAAGGGCTTGCGTGAAACGCAGCAGTACGGGAAATCAAGAGCATGGCAGAACTCACCACTTCATGTTGAGAAACTGCCCTAAACTTGTGGGCATAGGGAACTGAAAGCAGAGCTTTTGAGCCTGACTACATAGAGGTTTCACACAGAGAGGTTCCATTGAAAAAGAAAAGAAAGAAAAAAAAGCTGGTAATGCATACATTCATGATCCCTCCATACCTTTTGAGTCTATGCCACCCCAAGAGAAACAGGTTTCCTCTTGGGAAGGGCAGAAAGAGTCACCATTTCATGCAGTCTTGCAGTGGTGAATGTACTAAACCAAAATATTTCCTATTAAATCCACAATGCCTGCAATTCTCCCCTTGGAAAATCTTTCTGGAGGGAGAGGGAGGGGGAAAAGCCCTCTTTTTCTGCTGTCGCCAAGCAAGCTCCAGTCTTCAGCCCCAAACACTTACTGTTACGTGAGGGTGTATCATGGTCTCTTCAGTAGGGCAGCAAGGCTTAGTGCCCACTTCCCTCCCGGAGGAAGAGAATGACATACACCATGATGGCACCGATGGGAGACGGTGCTTTAACTGAAGTAAGAACTGCCTGATTTGCATCTCTGAGCAGGCCAACAAACAAAAAAAAGCACTGAAACTCATCTGTAGGATGGGTGGTGAAAGGGTGACTCTGGTGCCCGTCTCATAGTAACCACCAGGAAAAAAGTTTCCCCAAATAAAAAAAAAAAACAAACAATGGAGTTCTGCCTCCTTTCCTTGGCTTCCCTTTTAAAGAATACAAATAAGCTTCCTGAAAAACAACGGGCTTTTTGATGAGGCAATAGCTTTCCTCCGTGTTTTTGTTTGTTTGTTGAAAACACTTTGATTTCGCAGGAAGCACTAACAAATGCAACTGGGGATCAACTTAGTTAAAGAACCTTAAAAAGCAACAAGACACACATCTCCTACTTCAGCCACTAAACTGGATTGTCTCATTGGCTCGAGCAAAACTGCTGAATTATTTCCCTAACAAAAGAAAGGCGCTTTTAGGTCCTATAATCTCATTTCAAATCCTTTTACCCACTCCCTACTCTTTTTGGCCTTGAAATTGCAATCCTCTTTCAGGACTAATCTCAGGACTAATTGGTGCCAGCACTCCAGTTTCTCTTGCTGTTTCTTCCCCCTCCCTCTTGCATTGTTCAGGTGCTGAAAAGGACGGCGGGCCAGGGTTCAGCGCCCCTATAATGAGGCTGTTCCTACAGAGTAACTGTTAATAATTAGCAGGAAGCATTTTGTCTTTAAATTGCACAGCATGAGCAGCAAGATTTCACAGGGCCAAAGAATCGCTTCACTGTTGCTCAAGGAGCTCCACAAGTTCGCTGGCGATCTGCAGGCTGGGCACGGGGAGGGATGGGCAGCGTGCAAGGCACCGTGCCCGGGCCAAGCCCCGCCAGCGGGCAAGCAGGGCGGCACAGGCAGTGCCAGCCTTACTGGAGCTCCACCGGCAGCGGGAAGGAGGAGGGAAGCAAGGGAGCGCCCTGCACACCTCACCTCCGGCACTGCGGCAACTGCGGGCAACGCCGCCGCCTAAGAATGCATCGACATGACAGGACCAAGTTGGTGTGGTGAAAGGACAGCCTTTGTTAAGAAGTACTCCAGAATACAGTTCCCTGAAGAATAACGAGCAAAGACAAGATTTAAGAAAGCCTGCTACTTTTCAGCTAATGATAGTATTTGCAGGTAGTGCCAAAAAGGAACAATGACTTCTCTTATTGAGGGACTATCAGCATTGACCATTTCCCAGCCAGACTTGGAAGCGAAATTAGTTCTTCTGTAATTGGAAACTTTAATCTAGCGAGCGCATGAAAACAAAACCACAAAAAAAAGCTATTTCCAATGGACGTTCGTGTCCAGCAAACCTAAGGCTAACCTTGAGCTTTCATTCAGGCAAAATAAGCCAAAAGCTTTGAGAGTTTTTCAAGCTGGTAGGACTGCGTCACCAAGAGTCCACATAAAGTTCTGACACTTAGATATCACACAGTGTCTTCTCCTGAAACTCCATCTGATGAGATATACATTGCTTCCATTGTACTCCCAAGGAGTGTTCTGGAGTTTAAATGCAATTGCAACTACATTCACACCCTCATTCACTGCTGCATGCCTTTAAGGCATCTGCAAGCAAGCATGCTATGAAGAATACGTTAGCATTAAAAACAGAAAAAGATACAACTCGCCTCACTCTCATGAAAGGTTGACTCTTCTTGTGGAACATCAATACAAGATGGGTTGTCAGGTGCTGAGACTCCTGCAGAAGCCAGCACACAAGACATGAGGTCTTGCTAGATTTAGGGAATCTACTGCTAGTGCAAAGAGGCAACACCAAAGGTGACATCTGACTATCACTGGAGAAAAAAAGCACAGTCTGTTACTGCAAGTACCCTCTAGAAATGGTGTGGGTACACAACAGCCACACAGTAAGAACTTGTCATTTATCTCTGGTCACAGAAATCAATAGCAGGTTTGAACACAGAGATTAAATTACTGATGATTTTTCTTCATTTGCACCATAGCTTGAGATCAGGCAGTGTCTCGGTGGCTTTTGAATTAAGATGGGTAATAAGTGTGCTTAGCTCTGTGCATATTACCATCCTCTGAAATATTAGGTTCCCCCACCACACTAAAGCCACCCGCGGCACCACACCTCGCTGAGGGACTCGTGTTACAGAACATCAGCTGGAACAAGTGCATTTAAATTCTCCATCTCTTGAAAATGCAGTTTGCAAACCTCAAGCTCAGGATCCATCACTTACTTCTGTTTGCCTTTGCATCAGAAATTTCAGACAGAGGACTCCTCAGGTCATCCAATTCAGCTTTCTGCCAACAGAAAACTCCTTCCCTACAGTCAATTTTCTAGGATTTTATTGAGTCTGCTTTTCAGCACTCTACCAGATGCATTTCAAACCATTTCCTTTAAGAGATTAATTCAGTCTAGTAAGTTCATTATTTGTGCCTGGTCAGTGACCAAGGAAAGATAAGCCAGAGTCTGTGTACTTGTTTCCTCCTCACATGCTATTAAAATGGCAAGTTTTCCATCCGAGTGTCAAAGTGTTCACAACAGCAATACAACAGAGCCAGAGAGACTTCCCCATGAAAACTGAGCACCTGCATTCACAGAGAGATGCTGTTAAATTGTTTACAGCATCAAAGCAACTTCCCTTTCCTACCTTGCAGTTTGAAAACTGGAAATCAGAAGACAGCAAGTAAAGATCAGTTCCTGTCGTCAGTTCCCTCTCCCAAGGTTGGAGTCCCTGGTTAGCATTTGTCCACTTTGGTGAGGTCCAAACTCCTGTGCCAGCCCAGGCTGCTCTACAGCTATTGCATTAGAGCACAGGCTGAGAGGTGCAGCAGATTGCTGAACTGTGCCACGTGAAGACCCTCTCCCACCAAGCTCATGAAGACTGGGGAATCATGAAGTTGAGGTGCAGCACCTCTGTCCTGAACTGTTGCTTTACCTGGCACCAGAAAAACTCTTCTACAGTAAGTGACTTGTGAACACAGGTTTGCAAGTCAGGAAGCCTTTAAAGCAGGTTTGTAGCACTCACCTGCCAGAATACACCTGTCTCAACACTAAGCACGATGATGCCTCCATGCTCTTACCCCTCCTTGACGAGTCCCAACCCCTTAACGAAAATAAGTAAACAAAGCACCAGGATCCCATTTACAGTGCAGCTACACAAATGTGTTCTCTAGCACAACTGATCAGACAGTTTGCTATTGTACTAGAGTAGCAACGGCATCTTAAAATGCCTTTGCAAAGGAAAAACAAGAAGACAGACCACAAGAAGGAAAAAAAAAACAAAACAAAACCAAACCAAACCCCCATACCCACCCTCTGATGAGCAATCAAGATACTGCTCCCAGAGTCCTCAGGCAGCTGGCTGTGAACTAGTCTGGAGACTGCTGCATGCAACAGTCTGGTGTGGCATGGTTAAAGCCCAAGTACGGTTTTGTTGTCTTAGACTAGCCAAAGGGCAAACTCAGCAGCAAATCCAAACAGCTTGTGAAAAGTTTCCTCTGTCAGTCTGGGGGGTTTTAACTGATCAGATGGCAACTGCTAGTGGGGTTTTTAACTGTGGTGCTTGAGAGTATCACCTACGGAGTGCTAGCCACTCTTCTCAGGGGCATCTCATACCCACCATAGCCAACCGAGGATGGCAAATGGCCACAGAAATAGGCAAAAATGAACTTTTTTTTTGCCAGCGCCTCTCAACACAAACAGAACTCCTAGAGCTCCTGCTCTGTATCATTACAAAATACAAAGCTCATCGATACAACTTTCCCCCTGTTTTCAAAGCAGGGGTTTAATGGTAATATCCCCAAGGAGATGGAAAAATACCAGTTCCAGCGCTGCCAGCACCAATTTCCATTCTCTTCTTTTCCCCAAAATCTGAGCAAATCTAATTCTACATCTGAAGGCAAAAGCAGCAAAATATACTTAATCAAAAGATCCGCATTACTTTAGTAATATAGATGTCTATGGCTCATAAACTATCATGGAATAAATGTGTTTGTATAAAGTCTTCCTTTTACATTATATTATACTTGGCAAGTAGCAAAATAAAAGCTGCCTACTCCAGAAGCTTTGTTTGTTATTAATTCCCTTAAGTTTAGAAAATTATTGCATTCTAATTGTTTTTTTTTAATCTCATGAGAAAAAAGGTCGTCTTCATCTTTCATATGCAAAGCAGCTAACAAGAACAATTTTTCATACAGAAAAGGAACTCCAATTAATAGAGATCTTAAATACTTGGGGAGCTGTTATGAGTTTTGCTATTGATCAGGCAGCTGCCTGGAAAAAAAAAGTCTTTTCAGGAAAGTTACATAATTAAGAGTAACCTAATTTGTTTTTGTTTACATTTTTTTCCTCCATCTGCTAATACAGATTAAACATAAAAATTAATGACACCCAAATAACCCCAGATTTGCTAAATTTACATCTGTTTTTCATACATACTTTTACTGGAACCTACATCCTGCACTGCCATCAGTTATGAATTCCCAATGACACACAGACATTTTAAAGCATCACTGTATTTTTAATAACTGAGTCTTCAGTATCTGCATTACTATGCAATTAATTTTTCCAAATTTCTGTCTTAAAAAACAATACCACCAAACTCACACAAGACTAAACCCCAGAATTATATACACTTCTAAACACTGAAGTTCAAGGTCAGAAAAAGAGTCTGTTCTGAGCATCTTAGTTCTTCAAACTAACCCTAGGAAATTTTCCATCTCGCCTGTAACCACTGTTTGAACAGAATTTGTTTTGGAAGGATATATAATGGAATCCTGATAAAAATAGTTACAGAAAAAAGCAGTGAGAGGCATAGAGCTCTGCAGTATTTATATTACCCAGGCAGACAACACAGAGAACCCATCAGTGACGTCAAAAACTGCAGTACGGAGAACAACTGGCAACAGCAGTCAGGCATACGGGGCCATAAGCAACAAATGCAAGACACCACCAGCTGTATAAAGTTGGACACTGACTACTACCTTGGAAAAGGGCAGAATAGTAAATGATAGTTATTCCACTTTCACAAATAAAGTCCATGTAGTACTGATTCTAATACCAAAAATATGTCATACAAGCTAATGAAAAGAAAATTTAACAAGTGCACGCATGCTGCAGCAAGCCAAGAAAGAAATACATTTACATTTGTATTAGCAAGACCCACTGGCTGTGCAATCTTGGATGCTTTAAAAGTAAAGCAATAAAAAATTACCATACCTAACTGAAGCATACGCATGAGCCCAGAGAGCGAGTTCTGGCAATTAATGGGAGGAGATTGCCAACAAAGCAGAAATGAGTCAGGGTGAAAAGAAAGTAAAGATCTTTTATAAAACTCTGATCCACACTGGTATCTGAGATGGCCAATCTCTTCAGGCATTCCCCCCTTCACAAAGGGAAAAAAAAAAAACCAATCTTAAAACACGGAGGTGGAAACCATGCTCCTTTGTAAACAGATACGCGGGTGTACGTGACAACCCAACCGACTTCACCAGGAGCAGCGGAGCCAGGCTGCACCTTACCAACGTTCCTCTTGTGGTATCCACAAGTTATTCATCAACAAAATGAACTTCTCTAATGTGTTTGCCAGTCAAGCTGCTTACACAAACCCACTTCAGGCTAGTTGTCTCAAGCCATTCTCCTATCACTGTTGCTGTGAGTATTTGCTCTTTTGTAATGGAAATAGGTCACCTGCACCAGAACAGTACATTTTGTTTCTAAGCACAAGAGCGAGCAGCTTCCCTGGCAGCCAGGCTGCCTTCTGACATAAAAAGTACACTGTACATACATATACCTGTGCACTGACACCCCCAGAGGTTTGCACACTTCTCACTAGAACAACATACAGTCACAGGGGAAAAAAAGCCTCAGACTCAAAACAGGGAATCTTATCAGAAGTGTAACACCATCAAAACCACCAAACTGGATGAAACCAACAGCCTGTTTGGCCCCGGGTTCCCGTGACCCAATACCACAGATGGAATTTTCACAGAAAGTGGAAGAGTGGCATAGCAGGGTACACCTGTGCTTGCTGCTACAGACCGTGCAGACTCGAAGTATCAGAGAGACCGATTTAAAACTAAAAATCCCACGAGGTCGAGTATCCTCTTCCAGATGCATTTGCATTAGCTCTGGAGATGGTAGCTGCACAGAACTCCACCTTTTGGGGGACTATTGTGTAATCCTTAGCCTCAGCATTTTCCTGTGGTAGCAAGTTCCACTGATTTACACACTTGTCTAAGCCTTCCTCCCTCTTATTTAACCAGCAGGGAGAGGGGAAAAAAAAAAAAAAAAAAAAAAAAAAAAACACCACGCAAATGCTGCATTTTACAAACAGTTTTATAATTCAGAAACAGAACAAACGCCACTGGCCCCACACATACACACTGCCTTCAGGGCCACCTGGAACAGAAAGCAAGCCAACAAGAGAGTTTCTATCTAAAATACAGCCTCTCAATTCTCATTTATCTTCAGATACACCAAAATTGCTTGACAAGATTTTCTTTAAACAGCTGCGGGGTTCCAAAAATTAAGTCAAAACATATGCGAAAAAATACAGTACAAATAATCAAACATAGCCTTCAGCATTTCATTGCGGCTTTACTGAAAAAGAAACCAAGAAGTGCAAGTCCCAAGCGTCTCTGTTTCGCAAGAGGAAAGGAGAAGGCACATTTTATCAGGCCACTGTAGCACAAAACACATCGGACAAGCAAGGAGCTGTAGCTCTCACCTCCTGCCGTTTTACTTTGGGGCAAACAGGTGAATGTGTGGGCAAGACAGTCTTTTCCCAGCCATTCAGGGCTTTGCTACAGATGGAAATTTCTTTACTAAAGATAAGTACTTCATTCTGATGAAACAAGTAGCTTCATTTTTCCAAGTTGAAATTCAAAACCCAAATCTAAAAAAGTTTCAGCATGAAGAAAAGACTCTGCTTTTTGTTCCAAAACTTCAAAATGAGACATTTTAACACTGTTTAAGTCCTTTCAGTTTTTATTCCTCTGAGCCATGGAATTTTCTATGAAAGGAAACAACTCTAGCAAAACAGTTTTACTTGTACAAAACCCAGTTCCATCAAAATGGGAGGAATATCACTTTTACATGGTAGGATCACACAAACAGAGGACAGATTCACACACATTAAAAACTGGATACAACAGAAATCCAGGCATCATGGTGACCAAGAGAGTTATAAAAGCCCAGTTATAAAAAAAGTCATAAAAAAAGCTGTCATTAATCACGATCTGCATGTGGCAACTCCAGCCCTGAGCTGAGGTTTCATGACATCAGAAATGAAGTCGTAACTGGCAGTGATGATAAAAAAAAATAATCATGATTCAAACATTCAAATATTAACAAACAAAATTATCCCAAACCAAACAAATTAAAAAACCTGCCTTCTCCAGAAAGCATACCAAACTAAATATAGATACTATCCTATCGGCATGCTGTATATACACATATCTGTATGCTGGGATACCGTATGTCATCCCAAAAAAAGCATGTTGGTTAACAAAGATTTAAAAAGACTAACCTGTTGAAACTTGGTTTTGAGCTTTTTATCCAAGAAAATAGCTTTCAAGGGGAACTGCCTTTCACTTTAAGATTTAGGGCCACTGGCACTGCAATACAATAGTAGAAAAGCTTTACAGGTTTAGGACACCTGTGTTTTTTAAAAAATCATTTGCAGAAAGTCTGATGGATACTTTGAGAAATACTGGGTCAGATACGCAGGCAGGGATTACATGGACACAGGTATGAAATGCAACTGCACTTTTCTTCTAACTATATGCATAAAATAACTGGAAACACCATTGCGACAAGCCTCGCTTAGTACACAGGTGCCCCCTGTGACTGGGAGATAAAGAAGCCAGAGAGGATTTTGTGCAAGACAGAGACCAGCTGGTCTGCAAGGTCTGAAGGTCAGTCCACCTTCCCCTGAAGCTCAAGATCTCCCAACCTGCTGCCAGCTGCCCCGGAGCCCAGGCTGAGGGTCCATCATCTAGTTCAGTTTTTCGCCTCTGATGGGTAACCCAAGGCCAGATGTGCCACCTCGATCACCCAGACTCCACCCTGTCAGGACTTTCCACAGTCACACCGTGAGCAGCAACAGAACGGGACCCTCTTATGTTCTGCTTCTCACTAACACTGTGCAGAGAGGAATTGATTCCCACTGGCCATTCTCATCTCCCAGGACATTTCTCTGTGGAAATGGGGGTTTTATGGTACAGTTGTCACCTTCTGTTATGACCTGGGGAGAAGCCGGGTCACTTGCAGCCAGTTCTTGGACTCAAATGGAACTGTCTCAACATGATGAAAGGCTGCCAAGCAAGCCTGCTTGGCATCTTTCCTTAGCCAAGGCCATCGAACCCATGGGCAGAACTGACATTCTCAGAAGCATATTACATATGGAACTAATTGGTTACACAAATACTGGGAGTTTCACATAAAACTGCAACAGCTCCGTCACACTTTAAACACATTCTCTATTCCCCAATATACATTCCAGTGTTAGATAAAAGGATGAAAGGTCCATGCAGGCTTTTGTTTAAGACAGAACTGCAATTCTTGGAAATAGTCAATGCACCTTACTTTGAGTCTAAACCAGTATTAAAGAAATAATGAAGAGTTAAACTGCAGAATGCCTTAAAATCACAAGAGTAACCATTACAGAAAAGCCACCCCTTCCCTATTGTTTGAAAGACTCTGAAATTATCATAACTTTTTTTTTTACTCATACACAGTTTATTACTATTAATATGACATTAGAAACTATTCTAAGAATGTCAGTCTTGCAACAGAACTGCAAATAAAGTAACCTTCCACATAAATCTTTCTTACTAAAGGAACCAAAGGAAAGAAGACCAATAACTAACAGAGAAGTAAAAAAATCTAAAAGAAAAAAAAATTAAAAATCTAACTTGAGTTCTGGAAATAAAAAAACCTTTTCTGAATCCAACAGCAGTAAGATGTGAGACCTCATGATACTATTCCTGCTTTCCTAAGCTTTATGAGTCTATGTTTTCAAATGCAGAAGTCAAATGACTTCCACTGCTGTAATACTGTATGATTAACAAATGTGATGCTCATGTCAGCCACTGATCATCACACAAACACTTGTTCCCGAGTCCTAATTTTCAACAGCTAAAATTTCAGTGAACTGTTATTGAATTGCATTACACAGGCTTTCCCCATCCACGCAGCTGCTGCAGTTGTTAACAGTGACGTGATAGCTATTGATGAGATGAAGGGCGAGAGATAGACTGAACGCTGCCAAGTCACCAAAGGAGAGATGTGCCCCATGCTCTCTTTTTGCTGTACTGTACGGCCCATGCACAGCGCAATGCATGCCCTAACTGTACAAGGGCACACCCTGGGGACAGTGAAGACGAGGGACAGGGAGTTGGAGAAGACCATCTCAGAAGCACAGCACCCACGTGCTTCCAAGTTTCTGCAGTCAACAATTCACAGCTCTAACAAACTAACAGAATTTTCAGAACGCATCTCTAGACTTCCCCTTCCCCATGAACTGAAGTGGAAATATCTATGGTACCATTCTAAGCT
>NW_009259691.1:157246-157609 GCF_000687185.1 Egretta garzetta | reverse complement strand
GTGACAAAAGGCGACAGAAGGGGGGGGGGGGGGAAGCCTAAAAAGCCAAGTTACTGGGAAGACCATTCAACAAATGGGGCTATGAATAACAACATAAAGCAAGGAGCTGGTGTTTGCTGAGCACCTAGAGAAAATGACAGGCTAAGGATGCTGCTTTACAGTTCTTTACCAAAGGTCTGCAAACACACAGCCAAAACAAAGACTCAACCAAATCTGTATGTATTTGGCAAATGGGAAATGACATTTTGTACTATTTTGGGGGTATGGATAAGAAAGAATTCAAAACATCTCAGCTGAGATGGCTCAGAAGCATTTATCTAATTTTGAGAGGAATGAAAATGTGATTAGAGGGTTATTTGTATT
>NW_009259691.1:156811-157230 GCF_000687185.1 Egretta garzetta | reverse complement strand
TCCTGCTGAGTACAAGGAAGCTGCAGAAAGGATGCATGCAACAAGCCCTGGATTGGCAAATCCTCAAATATTTATGCAGTGATAGCATTACAGACATCCACTCAAGCAAAAGTTCTTTTTTCTGTGCTATTCCTACCTGGCATCAAGCGGAAGCAATGTCCTCTAACTTGCCAGAAAACAGAAATAAAGCAGTGTAATCTTTGCCTTAACACCACACCAAGAGAAGAAAACTCATTCTGACTCTATTCCACCCTAACCCCCACTATCAATACAGTCTGGGGGAAGAAAGGATTGTGAGCAGCCCTGCCGAGAGGGACCTGGGGCTATTGATGGATGAAAAGCTGGATATAAGCCGGCAATGTGCGCTGGCAGCCCAGAAGGCCAACCGTACCCTGGGCTGCATCAGCAGAAGCGTGGCC
>NW_009259691.1:151788-156678 GCF_000687185.1 Egretta garzetta | reverse complement strand
AGGGCGGGAGCCCCTCTCCTATGAGGACAGGCTGAGAGAGTTGGGCTTGTTCAGCCTGGACAAGGCTGCGGGGAGACCTGATTGCGGCCTTTCAGTACCTAAAGGGGGCCTATAGGAAAGATGGGGAAAATCTCTGTAGTAGGGCCAGCTGTGACAGGACAAGGGGTAATGGCTTTAAACTAAAACAAGGTAGGTTTAGACTAGATAAAAGGAAGAAATTCTTTACAATGAGGGTAGTGAAAACACTGGAACAGGTTGCCCAGAGAGGTAGTGGAGGCCCCATCCCCGGAAACGTTCAAGGCCAGGTTGGACGGGGCTCTGATCTAGTTAGCGGTGTCCCTACTCACTCCTGGGGGGTTGGACTAGATGACCTCTAGGGGTCCCTTCCAACCTAAAACATTCTATGATTCTATCCAGAAGCAAATCTAGATTGATCATGATAAAGGGGTTGTAACATGCACAGAAATTAGTATTAGACTGCTCTATGGTCAGCTTCGTTTCCTACCAAAATACAGAATTAAAGTCATGTTTCCAGACTGCAAAGGACAACCAATTAAGTCCTTTTCTAAGTCCCTTCTTGCAGGGAGACAGCCTGCAGTATCTTTCAGTGCTTCAAAGTTTTCAGTGAATGAGAAAAGGTTGTTTCACCAGCTTCACCAAATGGCCACAGAAGATCATTTCTGATCTCAACCTTCAAAGCATAGGTAAAAAGTGTGCTTACACATTGCCCCAAACGATAACCTACAACGTATTGACTTTGATGCAGGTTTAGCTTCAATAAACAACCACGAAAAGGTGAAGCTTGTGACAGTAAAGCCAAAACCCGCAAATATTTGAAGGAATTGTTCCAGTAACAGCAGTTTCCTAAGCAGCCAATCTACAGCAGCCGTCCTTGGCGGGGAACACTTGTCTGTTTCGCATCCGTGTAACAGCTTCAAAGTTCCCCATCCTGAGCCAGCTGCAGGCAAGCTGCATATAAACAGTGGTAAGAGACACTAAATTTCATAAAACAGAAGCCACTACAAATTTTTCAAATCCCAGACCAGTAAAGTTTCATAAAACAACAGGTCACCCAGGTACCTGCAGGCCCTCTGTGATCCACTGGCCTAGGCCTGTACCATAGACTTCAACAAGGGAATGGGAAAAGAAAACCAGATCACAAAGCCACGCACATTTGAAGGAAATACCATTCTGGAAGGTGAGCCTACACAAGAGGCAGAGGCGGGTTGCTGCTGACTTCTCGTGGGTCCTGGTCGCTCCTAGGCAGCGAGGCCGCAGCACCCGCCGGGAGCCCAGCAGTGCAGCGGGGCGGCGCTGCCAACAGCCAGCAGGCCCCACGCACACTGACTGTGGGGCAACTCTGCTCTCCAACAACTGAAATCGCACTGCAGCTGAGGTTTTGCTACATGTTTTCCTGAGGGTTCCAGCCCTGCAAGGCTCAAGCCCTCTCTACAGAGGGCAGCCCGGCCGAAACGCAGTGATGCCTGCCAGCAGAGGCAGAGTATTTTTCTGATTAAAGTGCTTTGAAGTGCACAGGAGAACACCGCATCCAAAGCCAAGCACAAATCTAGTTCAGGACTAACTGGCATCTCAACCTTTCCTAAGGCAGAACATATCCACCAAGCTCAACCAAAGAGCAGTTTCAAAGGGAAGGAGCAAACCAACAAGGAACCCAATGAAGCCTTTTATGAACAGGCAGGCTGGGGCAATGCAAGACAAAACCCACTCTTCAGTTTCCATCTCGGGCACATTTGCAACTTCATCGGTTATAGGGCAGCTTAGGACAGATGTGTCAACATTTGCCACTGGTTTAACAAACTACAGTTAGCAAAACACACTGGAAAAATGAAAAGAAGTGGAAAAACGCTCTACAAGTCTGTAAAGGGTTATAGCCGATACTCCTAGAAGGTCACCTAAACCTTCAAAAATGTCTTATGCATCTGTGAAACTAACAATTTCTATTACTTTACATTACATTTCCTGGTAGTATTTCTCCTTCTACTGCCGAAACCATTAAGAACTAGCCTGATGTAAGACATTCAGAGGAAAGAAAAATCCATTTCAAGATCTCCTCAAAGCACTACCAGAAGAGAAAATTCCACCTACAGTTCAATTAAAGTCAGAAAACTGGAAATAAAACATATAGATGAAGTACCAGGGCACTGACTTACGTAGTCACTTAACAACATTTGTGTCTATAAATACATTTCAAGGTTGCTATTGCCACCACAATTTAAATATTTAAAAAGAAACACATTAGACTAAAGCACCAATTTTTCTACACCGAGGACAGTGTTTTCTTTATAACACTGTGCATTAGTGTTAGTTCACACTTGAAATTCATTGTAAATGACAGAATATATGCTTCAATTAGAATAACTACATGCCTTTTTTTTTGTTTGGTTTGGCACAAGTTTGTTGGGGTTTTTTAAGAATACACAGCCAATCCAACTAAAATGAAATCATTTGCCTTGTTGTATTCTTCTTCTTAAAGCTTACAGATAATCTTCTTCACCCAGTATTGCAGCAGTGATTCAGACAACTGTAGTCTGAAATTCCTTCTTATGTACGTACGCTGCAAGGTTGCTTTCTCCCCCAAAACTATGGTCTTCTATACATGGAGCCCAATGTAATCCAAACTTCCCAGGTTGAGTTGTACATCTATCTCAAGCAATACTAGAGTTAACACCAACTCAGCCATCCAAGGGTGTGCTGGGTTCACATTGTAAAACTCCTTTGCAGAAGGTCCTCCCTGTTGTGTTTATGCAGGATGCCCTAGTGAATTTGTAAAGCTAAATTATCTGATGTAATTTGATGTAATTAACTCTGCTCAGAAAGGGAGAATTTGTCTGTTTGGTGATCATCTTGCTTGGGATATTTTTATAATACATTCCTCCACCCTGTGCTCAATTCACCCCTAAGCTTCTTATGCAGATACTAAACAGAACATGTGATTCATTTGTGTATCCTTATTCTTTTAAAACATCTGATGAAGACAAGCAATAGGTCAATTTGCCCCTGTGGAATCGCACCAACTGATCCCTATAAACCTTGTAATTCCTCTGATTAATCCCGTTCCTAGAGGCAGGAGTAATATTGGTGAATTATCTGGTTCCAGACATATTTCATTAACGTCAGGTGATACAGTTTCTCTTAGTTGCGGACTTCAGTTATGTAAGACAGATGCACAGCAAAACCTCTGCCACCCAAGGATTTTTTCTAGACATAGTATCTTCACCATCAGAAAAATTTCCCTTGGAATTCGTTACTATGACGATGCATTGCTCTGGAGATCCGATGATGGCGGAGTGGATTTACATTTTCTACCCATTACCAAAGTCTCTGTACACATGAGAAAGCAATCATGTACATATGGGATTACTGTTTTTCCAAACGCACAGGGAATGTTCAACTCCTTCTGAATATATCAGAAATATATTAAAAAAATTATTTTGCCATGTAACTGCCAATGCATATTTAAATTAATTCAGCCATCACTGATGGCCTGGACCAGCCTTGTGTTGATGTTTGCCAGTCATCTGTAGATTAATAAGCAAATATTTTAGAAGACCACGGGAAGATTTAAGTTTTATTTGACAGTGGAATTGCTGAAGGATACTCAGCTAAAAATAACAAACAGTGAGACCACAATTTCTTCATACAAAACCCAGCCTCCTTGGGCCTCTGCTTGCAAGGCTTTTGCTCCTGCAGCCACACAAGCTCTTTGTTTTACGATGCAGTCATTACAAGGAAGACTCGAAAGCACCTGGCAGCACGAGCAGTATAGCAGCAGCTCTGACATCCCGTGGTTTTCAAGGAGAGGAAGTTTCCCTTTCAGTTTTGGGACTCGCTTGCGGGTGTTTCGGTAGCACCCTCCCCTTCCCTCGCTCAGAAAACAGCTTTGCCATTTGTCCAGCTACATCTGGGCATCAGCGAACGCAGGCAGCCTTTCAAAACACCTTCTTAAACCCCACGCTGCTCGGCACGTGCCAGTACACCCCTCCTCTCCCACACGTGAAAACAGGCTGTGAGGGTCTGGCCACCTACCCCATTAGAAGAGGGCAGCACAACTTCTGCCCAAGGTCTGCGTCTCCACTGGCATCCTTTGCGGCACACAGGGAGGACGGGAAAGCAGCAGGCACAGGGCCGTGGAGCACGCAGGGCAGCCACCCCTGGGTGGGCTCCCCAATACCCCGCACCTGGCCGAGGCGTCTCTGCGGGCTCACCCCTGTGAGGGCAGCTCCCACCTCCATCTCCTCTGTCACCCTAACCAGGATGAGCTACCTGTGAGCTCCCGCAGGCAACACCTGCCAGCAAATTGCACAGCGGTTCTGGCAAGCCCAGCTCCTTCAGTCGACGGTCACTTCAAGCATAAAAAAATCGGAGACCCTCCTGCTTACAACTGCACGCGTGTGCTGGATTTTTCTGCTCACATGGATTAGACGGGATCAAAATCCCTCCGTTTCTATTTCAGACGTGCATTACACTTTTACTTGATACAAGAATCTCTGACTATATCTGTATGGGCCTAATTAAAATACTCTTAAAAAGGCAACAGAAATGATAAAGTGAGGCTTCGGAAACAAGCCTTGTTCAAACACACAAATTTCAACTTTAATGCCATTATTCAAATTATGTTTCTGTCCCTCTGCAAAGCACAGTAGCGGCAGGATTGCTGGGAGCAGGGGAAAAGTAAAAGTGAAAAAATCCCCTCTAAAGGTGGTAGTACGGAAAATATTTTTCTTGAGCTCCAAATGAAATGTGGGACAGGGCACCGCTGGTGCCGGGCCGCTTCGGGAAATCCCGAACACCCGTCCTCTCCGGCTGCTGCTATTTCAAAATAGGGAGGCAAGACCCCAGCGCCCGGGAGCCCCCGGCCCCCGCGGAGCA